>NW_017535193.1:1800-4385 GCF_001853355.1 Bactrocera latifrons
GATTTGAAGGCTGATATGTCGCAAAAATCATCGCGAAAAGTGCGAGAACTTCATTTGCATTCGAAGTAGCTATTGAATCGTCCATTGTTTATTTCCAGTGATTATCATGTTCCAGCATGGCKTGCTTCTCCAAAACTTGCATTCACTGTACAATTCACAGTACACAATGATTCATATGAAGGTGAACCGCGTGCATTAATCAATAGCAACCGAATGTATCAGCAATCGTCGTTTTTCGGGTGGATTGTGTAAATTCGTTGTAATGCATTAGTCGGTAACACCTGGATGTCCATCTACTGGTTGACCTTGCTGACTGCGTAATTATTTATTTCTTCGACGATGCTTTCCATGTATAATATCAAGGTATTTCCGAACAGAGAAATGTTCTCGCAAACGGATCACTGACGAAAGTTGAGAAAAATCTCGTAAATRTTAATTTTGTTKTTGGCGGTCCACTGGCKGTACTGTACTCTCTGGGTTGAAATAGACTCTTTGGTCATTCTCCAAATTAACAGTCGAAAAACGTKCWTGAATTGCAAAAGTAAATATTCTACAAARCGCTTTATTGCAGTTCACATATCAACCGAATTGTTCAAGACCAGTAACCGCCATGTTGCTTTCTTTGATGACACATTTACAAACGTATTTTATCGATTGCACCATACTGCAATACGCAACATTGACATGACTTTTGAATGTCAATTAGACAACTGTGGCGAATATGGKACTTTCCAWGTGTTGTCTATTTCGGTGTGTTGTTAAYTTCGATATTCACGCCTCTTAATTGAATACTAAATGTTCTGCCASTTTTGTCTGGTRAGCGACGCTGATACAGTGAATATCCATCATTTCTAGTTTGTGTTTCCGAAAGAAAATAGATACAAACATACAAAACGAAGTGGGATTATGGTGTCCGCAAGGTCCTTGGACCATATTGGTTTTCATTACTTCGTATAATACTGGATATTTCTCTGTATAAAAAATTTCCGCAGAAATGAGTTCATTAATTTGATCTGGTATAACCACCATCCACCATCAAAAGAAGAATGTGTACGTGCAACAAACATCTCTTTTGCCACTCAACAGAGTACATCTAGCATCATACATACCTACAATACTCCAAGATAAAGTCCATGAAACATCGTAGCTCTTATTGGAAAAGTCTTGCTTTGACATCATGACGATCGCTTGATGATTGACCGCGATCCATAATTCGCGCGTATGTCATCGCATCCTGGGAGTACTGCATGCCTTGCCTACCCTTGGGCTAACATTCGTTGATGGCAAAAACAAGGCCGATCGATAWTAGGGCCACCTCTTAGTGGCTTCGCAACGAATTTCAATCTGCAATTGACCTCTTTTTGTGAATCACACATAAAGTTTTCACTGAACAATTTTTAAAAATTTTTCTTTTGAATAGCCGGAATAAAAAAGCAAGCGACCGAAATTGAACGATTTTAATAATTTACAAATCAAAATATTGAAAAACAAAACAAACAAAAATTGGAAATAAAATTTGTATGAAAAGTCTATTTTAGGAAATGTCCAATTTTCCGACTTTCCTCATTTTTTATTTCCAAACCATCCCCGATCCACAGAGAACAACCTCTGAAAATTTCATCAAGATTGGCACAGCCGTTCTCTTAGCGTTACTAATCAACAAACATTCATTCGTTTGTATGGGAAAAAGAAAATAGCTATTTTTTTGAGGTTTTCAGGCAATTATTCGCATTTTTCTTGCAGTAAAAGCCGTCCTTGAACTTTAGCAAACCTTTAGAAAAAAGAACTGGCCAAATTGGTCCCCGCGTTGTTGAGTTATGCGCTTAGCAACACATTTTGCGATTCATTTTTATATATCAGATACATACATATATATTTTAAAGAAAGTAAAAAAATATTTGTATTTACTATTAATTGAATAACATTTTTGAGACACTGAAATTGTTGCAATATCAATGCTTTTCCAAAAGTTTTTGGCTACAAGTTCCGCTTGCTGCCGCGATCTCTTGTGCTGAATTAGAGTTCTATATATAGCTTTAGTGCTTAGTAATGGCACTTGTTGAGTTATAGTTTCATGGCGTTTTGTGGGTGCGGCTAGGGTCAGATATCGTCCACTATGAACTCGTCCTTACTTTTTCGATAAGAAATACATGTTCGAAGTTTCATCAAGATAACTCAATTTTTAAACAAGTTACAGTTTGTGCGAAGGGACTGTCACTCGGGTTATAACTAGTCTATCTCCATTTGTTTTAAGTGATACATACAACAGCAAAGGTATTATACTGAGTAGCAACTTGTTGCAAGTTTATAATCAAATATTAGTTTCCTTATACGCCTGAAGTTATGCTATACCAATAATCTTAATCGTAAATGCCTTAATTAASTAAATCACATTTTGCAAGAAAAYTTCTTACTATTCGGAATTTAAATTCTCAATATATTTGAATTGCGCAGTCAAACTATGCATGCTCCTTGCATAGCAATGCCAAGAAAAATTAACAAAATTAAGCCTAAAAATTCAATCCTTAACTTAACCTATTACTTTTCAAAAACCTTGCTCAACTACTATATACGCAGAAGCAGTC
>NW_017535193.1:4647-5669 GCF_001853355.1 Bactrocera latifrons
GTACAATACTTAATATTCTACAAATAAATATTTAGCAGCACTAGCAGCAGAGGCCTTCGGGTGTACAACACAAGTGTTATTGGTTGACATGTTAACAGAAGAAATACAAATTTTCTTCTCTGAGAATTCAGAATCAGTAACACCGGACAACAGCTGCATTTTCACCGGAAAGAAAGGTAAATTCAATAAAAGCAATACACAAAGAGTTAACATATTATATAAATAATTTATTATTCGCCATTTCAAACCCTTTCTTACGTTACAAATTTTTGAATCAATTCTAAATCTTTTAAAATGAATTTATGGCCACAACAAAATTTATTCTTTCAAGTTTTGCTTTGCTATACTAAAAAACCGGTGCCAAAAGTAGCGTTTGACCACAAGTATTAGTGCACCTTTTAAAGTCTTGCTTATTTGTGATTATGTTTGTTTATTGCATAAGTATAAAGGAGTAAAAAATATTTAAATTTATATGTATGTCTGTCTGTAAGAATGGAAAATTTCCAAGGGCCTTTTCAACCATACATACATACAAGATCTTATTATATGTATATCCATATATTTGTAAATATGTTCACATATAGCAAAAATGGCTTAAATGCATTACGCCTCTATTAAGTTTTCCGGTATGCATTTCTACAGAAAAAGGTCGACCTGCTTTCATGAACCCTTATTACTTCATACTGACGTACCTTCTACCTGGTCAAGCTTAGTGTGCATGAACACGACAGTTGTCGGACCATTGTTATAGGTAGTAGGCCAACCAGTTTATTGCTTTTAATTGTAGAAAGCTAGTCATATGTTTATGTAATAATGCACTTTTTCACCCAAGCAGCTTTATAAATGTTCAGACCGTATTATTTATGAGTCATACTTCAGGGTTAGTATATATTTTTACTATTTTCATTCATTTTTTCGCGGTTTCTGGAATACATAGTATATTGGTTTCTTTTGCCGCAATTATAACTAGTTAAAATTTTTCAAAATTATTTCCTTTAAATGCATTTTAAAATATAATTAGT
>NW_017535193.1:6299-12861 GCF_001853355.1 Bactrocera latifrons
ATTTGTAATAATGAAGAAAATTCCCAAAGGGTTTTTTTATTGCAGATTCTCTTTCACTCTTCATAATACTATTTTTGCTGAAAACCTTAATAAAATTATAAGTTGTCAGTAAAAGCAAAGCATAAGCAGAATAAGAAAAAACCGAATATGTATGTACTGGGAATCTTTCATAAGTAATTTCATCATACAAGTCAGTTTGGAATGCTTTGTTAATGTAATCTTGCTCAAAATATAATCGCAAATTAATTAAGTTTTTCATAAATTCATGTGGAATAAGTGTACCTTTAAAATCTTTATCCAACGTTCCGATTCCTTCCCCTTCATTAAGTAGTTAAACAATCCTATATCGATAATATTATAAAAATATTTTTTTCCAGACAAGTGGGAATCGGAGTGGATGCGAAACGAAGCGTTTTATTGCTGTATTAACTAAATTATCACGATATTTTTTTGCGCTCTCAATATTTTTGTTTGATTTCTTTTTGTACCTACTCCTTCTTCGCCAGTTATTCCCACAAAAGCCGCACTTAACCACCGTACGGACAGCAACTTAATTTACCCAAATGCAAATAAATAAAAAAGCGGGTGAATTTCTTCGCTAAAAATCAGAATGAACAATATTTAGTATTCAAATATCGTAACATGATTAGAAGAACAGGAAAATTTAAAAAACGCTAAAAAACGCAGGGTAGTGAAACACCAAGAAATATACAACTGTTTATTCTTTAACTGTCGCCTGTCTTGTCACAACTCTGTAGTCATATGAAAGTCTTCGCGTGCGTTCAATCTGCTGAAATGAAGATCAAACGCCTTGCCTCCTGTGCAACTACAACACTTGCATATTACATACGCGAGCAGCTCACGCTTTGTCATAGTGATTTTTATGTAAATTTTATTTTTATTGCAGAACTTTTTCCGCACACGACTCTTGTGATGTCTTTAACAAAATGCGCTTTGCTGCGAGTAACTGCAGTTCAATGTATTGTGATTGCAATGTTATTTTTTGAATTTCCTTTTTCCAAATTTTCTTTCCACATCTTCGGCCTTAACCATGATAGTTGTTCAGATAAGCTGCAATAAAAAGGAAAATTTGCAACTCTCACCCACATACACATTATATATCCTGTCTCTTATACACATCTAGATGTGTATAAGATTACAGCTTACCTACGAGTATATTCAGATACAATAACTATATGCATGTTTTCATAAAAGTACCAAGTTCAGTGAAGCAAAAGGAAAGGAAAAGCTATATAAACTTTGCTAGTTTTTCTTATGTCTCTCTTTTACTGTTTAAGGTTGAGTATTTAAGTTTAACAGTCCTCAATTAAAGATATTTTCATTTACCTTTTAGAATTCCGAGATTCTAATATTCCTAACAATACTTTTCTTCTGTTTACATCTATAATTTAATTCTAATTTCATTCTTATCAGCACTCATAATAAAAATTCGGATATATACTATATTCCATTCACGTGACTGAGAGGATATATACTATCATGTACCATAGGTATCACATCAGCAGAATACAGCTCCTTTCACAAGAACAATTAATTTTTACCCCACAAACGGCAACACATTATATGACATCACATCGTACGCATATGATGATATGATCATAGAACATACATCATTTAGTTTGATAACAAATATCGACTTAATTACTTCACCACTTATCACATCACATAAGTTGGCAATATCATATCACATCAAAAAACACCTTATCGTTCGGAAAATTGTTGCATCCTTGCATTTATATGAATCACATTGGCCTCTCCTAAAAATGTTCCACAAATACGCATACATACACACAGCAAGTTCTATTTTTTGGTGCTCGCTACATACCCTTAGAGTATAAGGATAATGTCGCTTGATAATTCATATTAGGATTGAATGCCAACACAGTTAAAAGCAATCAATATCGGAGGCTGCTAGGTATTTGCCATATCCTTGTTTTCTGCTTTTGTTGTTACAACATACCATTCATAGGAATGTAACTACGCAACGCATGCCGAAGTCGATAATAATGGTATTGAAGTTAATATCAGAGAGTATATTTAGTGAAGTACTTACAGGATGGGGGAGAGTGAGACGTAGAGGGGGAATAAAGAAATAATAAGTACATTACTAAGGCTAAGGGAATTAAATTCCAAAAAATGTACAACAAATATAATTCCGAAAAATATATTTTGAGAACTAACAAAGGAGCTGCGCTAAAGATTCCTTTTTCATTGAGAATAAAAAGTTTAATAAGTTAGATCTAATTTAAAAAGTAAGGATGGGATAACTAATCCTCCTGCAGTTTTTTAGTTGAACTCCAACTCAATGCATAGTATTTCCACTTTCTTCTTTCCGCTTGGAAAATAATTATTGAGTTTGGTATACGGAAAAATATTTTGATATCAAGACTCTCGTAGTGTATACGCGCTCTTATATCGCAGTTCTTTTGAATCCGTCGGTATAGATTGAAGTAATATTGTCCTCTCACACTAACTCTCTTCTACATTCACGTCTAGAGGGTATTCTCAACTGAAAGTGCCTACTAAAGTTAAAGTATGAAAGGTTATGGTCGGATGTACTGAGATTAGTTACGTGCTGGTTCAGAATTTCCCTATCTCCATAATTATTTCTGTTCAGTGAGTTTGAAACCAAATCAAGTATAATTTTATATACATAAAACCAATTATTTATGTTGAAAAGCAAAATTTTGACTGAAGTCCATCTCAAAAGAACAGAACTTTGCATCTGGCTTATGTTATATTTACCTTTTGGTTACAATGTTTTTATATGCCTCTTACACTTCAGCACAATAATAAGAAAACTTGTAGATATTGGCAAAAATGTTTAATTCATATGAATATGAAATCAGCTATTTTCTGCTCTTCAGCAAGTAAAACGAAACCACCTATAAGGTTAATGCTTTAATGACTAAATTGCCGCGTTACTGTTTTAAAAAGTCTAGAACAAAATTTTAAAATATTGAGCTCTTACATTAAACTGACTAAGTCAATCAGAGCAATAAAAAAGTACCTAGATTTGGCTTTAAAAGAATTTTTCCTTACAAAAACAGGGATGTATATTTAGTACATTTTAAGATAAAAGTGTAGTAAGCCTATCTTTCATGACAAAAATGAAATATGTCATCAGCACCTAGTCGCATTGCAATGTCAAACGCTAGCCGCTTCCAGAGCAGCGTAGTTGGGAAAACAACTTACATTGGAAATGTAGATCGTTTAACAACAATTTGTGGAAAAGTTTCACATTGCAAGAGTATGAGGGAAATTAATACAGCTTACTTACGAGACACAGGGTGTAGAGGAAGTGCATCTCTTATTTAAAATGGTGTTTGAAATGGGTATCAACAAAAATCCTATGTTTCATTGGAATCGCAGGTTCTTGAAATGAATAACCTTAGTTGTAAAATATCCAGTATTACATTGCCTAACCAGTTGGGGCAAATAAAAAGTTCAATTCAAAATAACGTGAATAAGATTTCTAAGTGTTCTGTTTGGTTCAATTAATCAATTCCTACGTTGTCCGATTTCCGGTAGTTAGTTGTTAGCGCCATTGACTTAAGAAACTGATAAACAATAGCATTAGCATCGATAAAAGTAAATTTTAAAACCATTTGTTGATTAGATCATACATCCCAGAAAATTCATTTGGGCCTAATTGGGAGGTGATCGATTGTCTAACATACATCGATTATATGTATATCGACTGCAACATTAATCGCCTTTATCAGCGCATTAACGTTCCGTGATTATAAATATTTGAACAGCTAGATCAGCTAATACTCATCACTACTAAAATTATACATTTCATGGTAAGGCTTTATAGTAGARAAATCACAAAAGCAACGTTTTTAGTTCTTTTATTCTACAACTTAAAGCAAGTTCTATTAATTGTTGTGTAAAAAATGTATATTTATATTCGTAGCCACTGAGCGTTATATAAATAATCTTTAGGTGTATGAACAATAATAAATCCAACAAAATTTGCAAAGTATCATCAAAGGATTCCAGTTACTGATTGCCTTCACAGAAACGGCAGGATTCAGAACCACATTATCAAGCGGTCGCTAAAATTTTCTAAAAATTAAAGTGAAGTTAAAAAGGAGATTATGAATGGACAAATGAGTGCCTTGCAGTTGACATTTTTTTAAATTGGCAGTAYAGTAATAATTTAATAAAATTTAGTAATCTTTTAATCAGCAGTTTAAATTGAACAAATTTTCAAATGGATAAAATAATTTTGTAAGCCCTATAAAAATTTAATACAATTTTATTTATATTTTCCTTTAAGCATTTTAAATTTCTTGCCTTACCTTTTTTGGTGCTTTTATTACATTACTGTAGTTAGCATATTTATGCTCTCATTTTTGATGTGCCTCATTAAGACAATAAGGCCGTATCAAACATTTTATTACAGAAGGCGCGATAGCAATTAAACAAAAAATTGGGAAAAGAAACGTTGTCTGCAATTAAAATATTCTTGAAGTGGTGCAACTAAAACTATATTAAATGTAACCGTTTATTTTTATGTCCTATACAGGGCATCTTGCATTTGAAACGATGTTTATAACAGCGAAAAAGAATCTTCAGAGACTCTATAGAATATGTACATATGTACATATATACTTGTATATATTATATATGGATGATCAACCTGATGAACTCAGTAGATTTAGCCGTGTCCTTCTGTCTCTCCGTCCAGCTCTTCGTGCGTTGGTGTAAACAAATTTGCCATTTCCCGAGATATCTTCACGATATTTCGCATGAATTGTGGCCTGAAAATACTCATCAACTTGCAAATAAATTGTTTAATCGAATCACTATATCACATAGTATAGTATCAAAATGGAGTTCTTGTAAGGAATATTTTGCATTTGTGAAAGCTATTATAGCTTCGGTAGAAAGAAAATTAACATTTCTTCTGTTTGGTTTCTTCCTTTGGTTTCCTGAAATAAAAAGATTTTGTGAAACTAAAATAGAAGTAATGAAATGCTGTTTGATAATATAAGAGATTCTAGGCGGGAAATTTCAACGGCATGAAATCTGATAAAGAAAGCGCTAATAAGCGCTCCTTCTACTGAGCCTAGGAGGAAGAGCTAAGTTCGGGTGCAACCGTTCATTCTATACTCTTGCAACTTGCAAGAATCAAAGCCAGGGAAATACTTTAAGGTGTAAAACCAATKATATAGAGTAAAGTCAGCCAGATGTTTGAAAATCCTGATATTAGTCACCCCGATCATTTCTGAGTTTTCACCAAATGGGCAGCACGTGTACTGCAGCAGGATATGGAAATGATAAGAAACACATTATTTACACCTTCTTGCATACTTACAGGCGCATCCTAGCAAACAGCGTGCTGGAAAAGACAAAAGTCAAGGCATAAAAATCAAAAATTCAAAACTAATAACTTAATTATAATATACATACTTTATAAACTTAGCTTTTGAATTACTCTTTTAAGATATTAAATATTTTCGATTTCCGAATCTTGCATTTAATTTCGCTCAGTATCTTGTAGTTTGCTTTGATTTTGCCTACCATTGACTAAATTAATACCTTTTCGTTCGAACGTCTTTCATTTCCAAAAGCAATAAATAAATCTGAAAATTGYACTCATAACAATTTATACTTACATATGTACATATGTGTATGTGCCATATATTAGCAAGTGCGTTTATTAGGAGTAAACTAGACCTCGCCGTCAATATGACATTAGTATTCAAAATTGTAAGTTATAATTTCTGCAACAAATGAAGATAAAATTTTTATACAAAGTGATAGTTTTACAAATTTTTACAAAAATATCAAAAAGTAAGAAATATTTTACGATAGCAAAATAATTTATTTATACACTTGTAATATGTAATTTATTGGTTTGTAATAATTGCCGTTATATAGCATAAGAATAGGAGGTTTTGAAAATGTGGCTAAAATGTTGGTGCAGTCGTATAAAATTTTCTTCAGAACAATATGAAGCCGATGAGTAACATGCCAAAATTGGTTGGACACATACACAACACATTTTACCACACCGCATATATGTATACACTCAAAGACAAGCTGTTTGTGAAATATTTCTACTGGCATACATACACAGGTAGCCTTCAATTTATGTATTTTTATAGGTGATTCACTTGTTTGACCGTAACATACTTGCAGACACTGGAAGGGTATAACATAAGGAAAGAGGGGTTTTAACCCATACGCTTGCATACGGCAGCCAATTAATATCAGTGAATGACGTCATTTGCAGGCTGTTGGCCTCATTACATACTGTTGACATTTGATGAAAAGCAGTTGACAGAAGTCGTGATCGTAGTTTTAATGTCAATGCCATGTTTGTAACGGAAGTGGCGTGACGGATGTTGCAGTAAATGATGGTAACGTTTACTAAATTGGTGGATATGCAAAGTTGCCAAATATAGATGTGAAAGTGTAAAAACTTTCTTTCTACTGCAATATGTAATGGGTTTTTACCCTGAACAGGATACAAAATGTTTATCACAGTGTTTGCAACACGCAAGCGGTAGTATATATATAATTGATT
>NW_017535194.1:0-1180 GCF_001853355.1 Bactrocera latifrons
TCCCAAACCCAGCGCACAACCCTATGCAGGGAAATATGTTCATATGTTAAATAAACAAAGGACATAATTCGCTCACTTGGTATTCGTTTTTTTTGCAGGGTGTATATATGTATACACATATCTTGCCCTAACGCCTTCTCTTTCTTTCTCCACTCTTTTTTTCCTTAAGTTTTGTACCCGTTTCATTTATACCTTCTAGATTTGTTCGCGCTTTTATTTGTTTTAAGGTGCTTTAAAATTTTGCGCCTTATTTGTGTTTTAGTTTATTGTTTGATTTCGCGCCCGCTTGATTTTATGTTTGGTTCATTGTTTTTGTGTCGTAAACTTTTGTCTATTTTGGGTTTTACAAATTTTTTGTTTTTGTAAGTTTATGTTTTTGTCACCACAATTTTCGTTATTGCATACATACATATATGCACATATTTTTGCTGAGTCACCAACTTGATTTTCTGTTTTGTGTCTTATGTTTGAACATTTATTATTTGTTATTTTTGTCACTTCACCGTGTTTTTGTTTTCTTAAACTGCTTGGTAGCTTAGGCATTTAAAATGCACTTTGTTTTTGTTTTTTAGTTTCTGCACTAATTTTGCATTATACTATATGTTTTTTTTTATTTGTGTAACACCACCTCACTGTATTTCACCGCACTGCACTGATATTTGTTTTGTTTTCATTTTTTTTTTTGTGTTTTTTTTCGCATGCACTTTTTGTAGTTTCTTTTTCTCAGCAAACTTTTTGTTACCCATATACAAGTATTTAGTTTTATTTATTTAGTTAAGTCTATGAACATTAGTTCTTACAGACTAATGGAAAATTAGGATGCTAAATAGATTTCTAAAATAATTCAATTAAAAGTACATAAGTAATCAACTTAAACTAAAAAACAGAATTTAGGGTATTAAGGAAGGATACCCTAGATTGAGAAAAACCAAGAAGAACTTTTTCGGAAATCGAGTTAAACTCTCGCATTGCACGCTTGAGAGGAGCATATTCAGCAAAGTTTGTTCTTTCCTTTATATAATAAAATGGGGAAATAGATCTGAGACAACGTTGGGGAGCATTGAAATTAATTTTCTCTAATAAATAGGGACAGTCAATACCTCCATTAATAACATTAAAAACAAATGAAAGGCAGAGAACGGACCGACGATTTTCCAGTAGTTTAAGATGTAAAAGCAAT
>NW_017535194.1:3460-6166 GCF_001853355.1 Bactrocera latifrons
CTCTTAAGATTATTAATATTCGTATCTTTCTTAACTAATTTATAACATAAGAGATGCTCACTATTAACACTAGCATGTTTAACAACAAAAGCTATAATATCCTCCTCAGTGACTGAGTTCTTAAAAGCAGACAGGTGAATCCATTTCTTGGGTGTGACGACATCGAGATCACTATTGGCATTAGCACCAACAACAGTTGAAGCAGCTGGGGATTTTTTGTTCCTAGTGCTCACTTTTAATATCGAATTTCCATTAGCAGTAATTGTAGTAGAAGGACTCAGATTAACAGAGTCACCAACGGCGACTGATTGAGCAGCGTTGACAGCGGCAGAAGGGCGAACTGATCTAGCAGCAGCTGATGTATTGTTTATGGCTTTCGATTGAGTGTTGATATTCCTAGCAACAGTACCAGCAAATGTATTGGCATCATTAGCAGCATTGGGAGCAGCGGCAGCGTTAGACGAGGCTGTATTTGTAACATTATCAGTAGAGATAGAGAGAGTAGAGCAAGCAGCAGACGGAGCGGCAGAGATTGCTTTCGGTGAAGCGGGAGCGAGATAATCCATACTCAAGTTATCCGTTGGAGCAGAAACAGCAACGTTAGATGGCTGAGCATTTGCACCCACAATAGTCGTAGAAGTGAGAGTGGAGTTAGCAATAATTGAAGCAGCAGAGAATACTTTCGGAATAGCGGGAGCGACATTATTCACACTCACTCAAGCGATTTTAGAAGCATTTGTACCCAAAGAAGTCGCAGCTGTGAGAATGGGGTACGCAGCAGAGAGAGCATTCGAGGCTGATGCAGAGAACTTGCCGTTATCGGACAATTTATTTTTCACAATGTATTAAAGTGAGCGTCCTCGTGTATTCAGCTCTCAGTGAACTCACTTCCACAAGCAGAGAGTTAAGCAATGCATTTACCTTATTAGGATTAATAGGCTCCAAAGGTTCAGTTACTACCTTGATTGAGTGATCCGCATTTTGTTGTTGCGAGTTTACATTATCAGAGCACTGAGCAATGCTCACAGATGGCGACGCCGGCGGCGAGCGAATGGAATTTCTTCGAACTACCGCGCACGCTTTACAATAAAAAAAAGTTTTTCGGTTCTTGGCAAAAAATCCACATCAGCATCAGTGAAAAATTCACACACGACAAGTGGAACAATTGGTTGCATTTATGGCAGCTGATCTTGGGCTGAGCACGATCAACTCTATGTCCGCAAACACACGGCATTAATTTAAAATAAATAAAAATAATCACGGAGCAGAGAAAAAACACGTCTGTATACAATGACGACCGAGTGTGAACGAGTTTTATAGAGGCATTGTTTTTGTCACCAAACTTTTGTTTTTTCTTTCAGATTTTAGATTTATTTAAAATCCATTAGTGCCTTTCTGTTAGGCTCGAAGGACTATTCATGTTTAACTTGAATACAAAATTTGTTTTGAGCATACGCTCTTAAATAAAAATGARTTTTATTTGTATGTTAACAATAAAATTAACTAAAATATAATGTGTAATATTGTGTTTTAGTGTTTTAAATTTAATGTTGATTAAAATAAATGTCGACAAGCAGTGCGGCGAGAATCCACTTCCTCGAAACGGCAGCCGGTGCGTGCATTTGCGTTGGTAATCTCATCGAATGTGTGTGACGAAGTGTTGATGGTCGAATGTATCGAATTGTGTTGAAAGTAGTTGACGCGGCGCAGGGTAGAAAGGAATGTGTATCAGCGATGATTGATCCACGAATTGTGTCCGCTGTCCCGTTGTCCCTCCTTTTTGTTTAGTGGGTTGGTGTACTCATGAGGTGAGTTCTGTTGTAGTATCATCAGCTATGGTAAATTGCGAAGTAGCATTAAGATGCGCAAGTTTTATCGAGTAGAAAGAGTAGAGGGGGTGGATGAACACACTTTAAATTAATTCAATTACACAATAAACTTTTAAATAAATCGACATTGTATACTTTTGGCAGCTTTTTTACCTAAAAAACCTTTATTTTAAAAATTACATTTTACACTCGTTTAAACCTCATTTGTTTACTAAAAATTACGACGAAATGGAGCGTTGCCATGTGATGATAAGGCAATTCGGTGAAATTCCTCTATCTATGCATATGGATATTATCTTTTTTAAATTTATTAAGCTAATAAGTAATATTATATACATGAATATATATGTATGTATAAGCAATATTATATAATAATATTACGTAATAAAGTGTAAGGTAAAAACTCAAATTTTGTTTCAATATGAGTGCATGATAACCAAAAACTATAACCACTTTATAATAAAAACTCAATATATTTTTTAATTTTTAACGCAGAAAGGAGTACTACGAAAAAGTACTTCAGTCATCCCGGGTATTCGCTCGGCCAGAATGATAATATAAAATTGTAATATGTATATAAAAAAGTTATATTATGTAAACATTAAG
This sequence comes from Bactrocera latifrons, assembly GCF_001853355.1. Lineage (NCBI taxonomy): Eukaryota > Metazoa > Arthropoda > Insecta > Diptera > Tephritidae > Bactrocera > Bactrocera latifrons. Next base: position 5,896 of record NW_017535194.1, read on the forward strand.
TTAATTATAAGTTATCTGAACCACCCATTGTATAATAGAAATGAATTGTATGTATATGAAGTACCCGGTGACCTGTCAAAAAAAAGAGCCGGTAACCATTTTGTAAAACATCCGACATTATTCACTTTCCTGTTTAGCAAGCGAGAAGAACAAAACGTGTAATTATTAWATCTCAGGTGTGGGGTTGTATCCACAGCCATCCAAAGAAAGAAAATAAGAAAATGAGATCAAGTAAGGGCAACAAAGCCGCAGTAACAAATATTACTGCCCG
>NW_017535194.1:11426-16823 GCF_001853355.1 Bactrocera latifrons
ATTGTCATGCATAGGCCACACTGCTTCATAAATTATTTCTAGACTATTGATTGAGGCCAATCAAATTTGTCAGGTTGGTCGAGATGTAAACATTAAGTTAATTATAAGTTATCTGAACCACCCATTGTATAATAGAAATGAATTGTATGTATATGAAGTACCCGGTGACCTGTCAAAAAAAGAGCCGGTAGCCATTTTGTAAAACATCCGACATTATTCACTTTCCTGTTTAGCAAGCGAGAAGAACAAAACGTATAATTATTATAATTACAATAATATAAATATAAGTTATAAATTATGTTTTAGTATAAATATATTTCACACGATTTTACTTATCTGTGTTTATTAAATATAAATCACATATTATTCATATACATATGTATGTATATTGAAAAGTGTTCACATATTCAATTTTAGCTTGCAACATCTTCTTTATACTTTTTATAGTTAATAAAGAAAACAGTATCACTCGAAAGTACAAATAAATAAAATGCTGTGAAAAATCCTTCACTTTTGGTTTTTAGGTGTGGCAAAGCTGGTTTTTCTCGAAAATATAAACACTGTAAACTTTTCAGCCATAAATTTGATAAGTGATTTTTAAATTACTACGAGGCATTCTCGGCATCCCCCAACCGGCGCAGATGGTGCTGATAGGCACAATGTCGGGTGGCGCATGTATGCCGACCAAGAGCTACCACCTCATAATCCAAGGTGTTATGCGACTCCCGTGCCCATTGGATGAATTGCAGCCAGGAGGTAAATTCGGCTGTATAAGGATATCGGCGCAGCGGTAGGCAAGGGAGGTCAAGGAGCTAAGCGGAAATAGCTTCCTTGACGCTCTCTCGCCAGAGGAGCGGGCGCTGTTTGAGGAACGATCGCCTGGCGCCGCTGAAGCAGCAACGAGCGCCACCAAGACCCCCGCCGGATGACGTAGCGGGCCATACTTGGGTGAGTCACATCGGACAGAGCTCGACAGTGCTAGAAGAAGGAGGAGGCGAAGAAGAGGTGGGCAACGCCCTCTCTCAGAAGCTAGCAAACCCGGCGGATGCGACACACAGGAAGGGAGTTAGCGGTGCTATCATAAAGTGATACCTGCGGTACCTCCGAGAAGGGAGACTCCTGAGGTAACGGAGGCTATGGGCAGGGGCAGAAGCAAAGGGAGAAACGCATCCCCAGCAAAGGAGCGTGACAAAACGGTGTCAGCTAGCGTGCAAGGCAACGAAACCAGCATCGTGGCCCGGTCAGTACCAACTTGGCGTGGCGATGGCAAAGCACTGCTCTCAGACATGTATGCCCAAACCGCGAAGCGAAAGAGCGGCCAGATCACTCCCCAGGAGCCCGTAGCTCCAAAAGGTTGAGGGCAGTAATGCAAAGCTGAAAATCGCTCTATCGCTACCAGCTGTTCCGCCATCGTAATCGCTAGCGATTGAGTGTTTACAGTACAGCGAAATCAGAAGCGATTGAAAATTTATAACGTCAAATCCGTTCGTAGTTTCTTAAACATATAGAAAAAAATACTAGAAATCAGAAAACACCAATTGATGCTGCAGAAAGGCTCGCACTGACCATAAGTTAAGTAATATACAATATTATGTATCCATCCCATAAATTTTTATTCAATTTCAATATTTATACTTGTTCACTTACATATGTAAGTATATATTTAATATAATATTACACACATTAATATTAAGTAGCTTTTTGCGCATTTGGAAAAATGAAGCTGTTTAAATCCTGCGTTTCAATATTTGGGCTGCTACTCACATAACTAATACTGCCGTACATAATGTCGTACAGAACGTCCAGAATTTTTATGCGAATTTTATTTTTTTTTCTTCACCCATATTTTTCATGTACTTTTTGAAACTCATAAAAAAATGGTAATCATCATCCTCCTCATCGTTGCTTTTTTCTAGAAGCTTAAGCTTCTTTTCCTCCAACTCTAAAAGCACTGAGCTTTCTGTAAGTCTTTTCTTTAATTTTTTAGGTGTAGGCTGCATCAATTTTATGGATTCAGGAGTTTCCGATTTATCTTCATCATAAAGTTCCACCAATTCATCACAACTGGTTTCATTGATCAAGTTACATGACATGGAGCGCGATTCGATAATATCTTGTAAAAAACACATATCCTTAAAATGTGTCCATTTTGAATGCGGCATTGCAGCGCTGCCTGAAGCCACCACAGTTTCCTTACGAAGTTCTCTACGATAGGTGTCTGTCAAGTTTTTCCATTTTTTTGCACCAGAGCCTGCTGAAACACATGTAAAAAGAATAATAAACACTTTTTTTCCATCGTTTTACAAAGCGTTGCCTCTGCTGACTACAAGTTTACTGCCATTGAAGTTGGAGCATATGGCAAAGAGAGAGATGGTGCCATTTCTGAAGCTTCAACATTACATAAGCTTATAGAAACTGGAGAATATGAAATTCCAGAAGAGCGGAATCTACCAGGCACAGAAATTGCAGCACCATTCGTCATGCTTGGGGATGAAGCCTATCCACTCAGAAAATATTTATTGCGCCCATATTCTAAAACAAATTTGAACAATGAATCTGAACTATTCAACACAATGCTATCTAAATCCAGAAACTCCATTGAATGTGCTTTTGGTATTATTACAAACAAATGCCTTTACTAACCAAATCAATCGAAACTGATATTTATGGTGCAGAACTATTTGTTAAAACTATTTGTTTGCTACACAATATTACAATTGATAAAGAGGGAGTTTGTATGCAAACCTTAATGCAAGTTCAGCAATCTATTCCCATAAATATGAATAGGGAGAGGCAATCCAGCAGAAGCTCTGAAGCTGCTACACCTATACGAAACAATTTTAACCCTGGAAAGATAACGATACGTCATAATGACGTATCTCCTTTTAATGGATTTTGAGCTTCCTAAAAATTTAAAAACTGTTTGTTTTTTAACTGAGATCATTTATCTCATTAATTTTCAGTTCATTTTGAAACATGTAATCATAAAATTAAAGATAATATAAAATTTATAAAGCAATTCATTTTTTCCATAAAAATTAGCAAGAATAAGGCAGTCTTCAGAAAAAGGTACAATTTTCGTTCTTAAATCTAGCTTAACAAATTTTTTTTATTTTGTTTACAAAATAACTCTTTGTACTTCAATTCTTTTTTTTCATCCATGGACTTATTAGCGAAGCACAGAGCTTTTTCATATAATCGTTACGTGTTAAAGGTTTCTGGTTAATACTTATCATGTTATGGCAATATATTACATATGAGTTAGTGATGAGCGATATTCGAAAATCGCTTATAGTCACTGCTATTGCTAGCCCAAAATATCAGTGATTGGTGATTTTTCTTCATGCCAATATTTCACTGTGAATGAAATTTACAATTGGCACTAGCTTATGAACAATAATTGCATGTGGTGATTTTTTTGGTGTTAGAAGTAGAAATTGTGATTTTGAATACTTCTTTATTCACTGTGAATATATGTGGTGATTGTTTGTGGTTAGACGCAGAAATTTTGATTTTGAATACTTTTTGACTGTGAATATATATGTGTATTGCGTGTTTTATTTAATTCCGTTGAACGAATTCTTAAAATAATTATTTTGAATTCGATTTTTTTTTTAATTTATGAAATATTGAGAAAATGTCTTTTAAAATAAAAAAAACGAAGTGAAATGTGGCCATTTTTCGATGCAATTAATGAAACTCATGCAAAATGCAAAATTTGTAAAAAAAGATATATCCTATGAAACGTCGAATACGAATTTAAAAAAGCATATGCAAAATCGGCATCCAACAGTGGAACTTCCAGGAGCAGCGACCGTGCAGAAAATAGAAACTAAACAAACGGAAAATCCAGATGCACAGCATGAAGTTACGGAAACAAATTTATAATACGGTAAAACATAACATTTTTACTTCGGATTTCAGTTAAGAGATTTAAATAGAGTTTCAGAGGCTATTCTGCGCCGGGATACGCAATATGAAGATTTCTGCAAAGGCAAAAAAGGAAATAGATGATGCGTTGCCAATGCTCTTAATTAAGGACTTACAACCTTTCAGCATTGTCGAGGACAGCGGATTTGTCCAATTCGTTAAAGCGCTAAATCCTGCATATGAACTACCCAGTCGGCATGTAGTATCAAAAACGATAATTCCGGCATTATATGAAGCATGTGTCGAAAAAGTGAAAATAAAAGTGGCGAATGGTTTTAAATTCTGCATAACCACCGATTCTTGGATATCTCGCAATACAGTGAGTTACATTGCAATTACACTACATTTTGTTAGTGAAAATTTTGAATTTAACAATATTTTATTGGATTGCTGTCCAATGAGTGAGACACATACTGCCAAAAACTGAGCCGAGCAAATACAAAATGTCACAACTGAGTGGGGGGTATTTGATAACATAATATTTGCAGTATCTGATAACGCGAATAATATAAAGAGTGCCTTACAAAATGAGCTCAAATTACGTCACTTCGGCTGTTTTGCGCATACTTTAAATTTAATTGTTAAAGCAAGTATAAGTGGYCATGACATTAATACTGTTTTACAAAAAGTAAAACAAATTGTCGCACATTTTAGACAAAGTACATCCACAAATGAAAAATTTATAAGTTTTCAACGCAATGCTGGTACCAAACCTTTAAAACTTCTTTGAAGCTGACATGTTTAAAAATCGTATCATTGCAGATGTAGGTAAAATAATTCAAGAAGCCCAAACAAATGAACCCCAAGAACCACAAGTAGAAACCTCAGAGTTTTCAATCTGGAGCTATATAGACTCCAATATTGCGTCAAACAAGCCGCGAGGTACTTGTAATTCAAGAGCCATTATCGAGGTTCAGCGTTATTTTGAAGAGGTAGTAATAGCTCGAAATGCGGACCCCTTCAAATGATGGCAGCACAACAAATATAAATATCCATATCTGTCTCCTATAGCATAAAATTAGGATATTTAGCGTCGTCGGTTCCCTGCGAACGGTTTTTTCTCAAGCTGGACTTATTTTMAGTGAAAGAAGAATGCGATTGAACGATGAAAAGACAAAAATGTTGATTTTTTTAAATGCGAATCAATAATAGTTAATAGTTTTTTAACTTGTGATTTTAAAATTTACATTTAATGTGTGTGTGAGCTAAGTTTTTGCTTTTTCTTACTTAATTACTTTGACTTAATCTAATAATAATTTGAATTATATTAATGTTATTTTCAATCTAAAACTGTTCATTTTTGAAAATCAATTAATTTTTATTCCATTTTAGATATGAGCATGTGCAATTTGAAATAAATACAATTTTTTTAATTTGTGAACTTATTTTCATGACTATTATTAATATTAATAAGTATTAATAAATAAAAAATTCATGTTTATTGAATTTTGTTGAATATACAAATTA
>NW_017535195.1:0-10076 GCF_001853355.1 Bactrocera latifrons
ATTCAGAGCAGGTGAAAACGGCACCATGGATGAGCCAGCCGGCGGAAGACCTGTGACGACGACATCGCCCAGGAGATGGGAGTTAGTCACCAAACCATTTAAACTATCTGCATGAAGCAAAACATGGAAAACATCGAGTTAGACCGGAATGTGGCATCTCGTGACATCACCCAGAAAATGGGAGTTAGTAACCATACCATTTTAAATCATCTGCAAAAGGCTGGATCAAGATTTGACGCAAAACCATGTTTTGGACCAAATCAAAGCCTGCGATATGCTGCTGAAACTGAAAATGGATCACATACGACAATATCAAGCGAAAACGTTCGAGGTCGAAGGCTGGTGAATCGTCCCAAACAGTGGCCAAGCCGGAATTGAAGGTTTTGCTGTGTATTTGGTAGGATTGGAGGGGAATCATTCACTATGAGCTGTTCCTATATGGCCAGACGCTTAATTCTACCATCTACTTCAAACAATTGGACCGCTTGAAGCAGGCGATCGACCAGTAGGGTCCAGAATTGGCCAACAGGAAGGGTGTGGTGTTTCACCAGGATAACGTCAGACCACACACTTCATTGATGACTCGTCAGAAGCTAGTGATTCCAACATGTTCCTGTCCATGGCGAAGATACTTGTTGGTGTAAAGTTGAACTCAAAAGAGGCTTGTGAAAAGTGGTTGTCCGAATTCTTCGCAAATAAGGAGGGGGCCTTCTACGAGGGGGGTATTATTAAGTTGGCGTCTAGATGAAAACAGATTATCGAACGAAACAGCGTATATTTGAACTAAATCCGGTCACTGTAAAACTTTTTATAAAGCATTGAATAAAGAGCAAAAAAGGAGATAAAGGTTGCCAACCTTGTAATAAAGGTAATGTTATCATATTCATATTTGTAGGTCCGATCACCTACAATGATTCACTAATGATTTAAGTTTGTGTTATCGAAGAACTCAAGGAAAATAAAAATATACACTATCTTTCGACTGCCCAAATTCGTCCTGATATCACGCTTTTCTTAAGTGCGAAAGTATGCGAATATTTAAGTAATCAGAAGTTTCGAAGCATAGAATTAAGTTTGTAAATACACAAGTATGTAAGTATAGACGTAAGTATGTAAATATACACGTAAGTACGTAAGTATGTCGGTAAACAAATATGCAAGTACCCAAGTTTATATGTTAGCCCAAAAAGCATGAGGGATGAATTAGCTAGTCCGTCTGGTATGACTTGCGCCTGGTCAACTAACAGTCGCCTGATGGGTTAATTCACAGCCGGCTTTTGTACTTATACACATAGCTGTAGGAACATATGCATGTAAGTAAAGTAAACAAGCATGAGTGCAGGCAACGCGAAAACTTGTTCCAATGCAGTTATGAATGCCAGTCATTAATTGTAAGCGAAAAAATAGCCGACAACAAAAACAAAAAACGGGCCGATAGATAAAGAGCGGGAGAGTCTACACATAAACATACATAAGTACACCTATGTTGGCTTAAGTGCCCCACGGCAGGATAAGCAGAAGCGATACAACAATGAGTGGGCTAATGGAAATAGAGCTCAAAGGCGGCTGCCGGTTGCATGCAGAGGAGCACAGATAACTTCGTAGGCAAAAAAGCACATAAGCACTCATGCACTTAAGTACATATGCAGGCATGCAGGCATGCATGTGCACAAGTTTCAGCGTATTTGTGTGCAAATATTATTAAAAAGTAATTTTAACAACAAAATATGATTAATAAAACGAGGCAGTTCGAATAGTCGTTGGCTTAAGTGAATATATAATACTTACAAGCGATCTTACATATGGATATGTATGCTAGCGAGCAAAGTTTTGTCTGTGTATGTGCATATGTGTGTGCTTCTTAAGTACACCTGTTCCGAAACTGGTGTTGGACAGCTGCTTAGCTGGTAGTTGGCCGGCTGACTGGCCGATCGACCAGTTCATCAGTTAGTGGTTATATGTAAGTAGTTATTTTAGTTGAATGATTGGTAGTGGGTAAGTACTCACATAAGTGCGGCTATGTCTATAAGTAAGTTTAAGTGTAAACGCATGACGGTATATTAGCTTATACGTAGGTTGCTTTTATATTTCGGTATTTTGCAAAGCCAGTGTTTCAATCTGGCGACTTGCAATTTTACTGCTTTGAGATACTCGTAATATTTGCGCTGTTTATAGTAACTTGAAATATTCATCTCGGTCAAAAAATCGAATTGAATCGCGATTATTTTTTACAACTTTCGACGTGGATTAACTCATCCAGAGTGAATAGATAAACTTTATTCAATTTTCGACGATGAGGCTTCATCAAGGGACAGTGTTAATCGATGGTGAAGGTAGTTTAATCGAGGTCGTAGATAAATTATAGACATTAGTGGGAATAGCAACCTCGACAATGAGAACTATCGCAAAGTTTTGAATTGGCACTGAGTGACTTCTTTTTATTCCCGTTCATAAAAAATAAATTAAGAAACCAAAATTCTTCGACACTTGAAGAGAAGGTTGATACAGAGCGTCAAAAGTGCTTCGAAAATTGGTTCAAACGCAGCTAAAAGTATATATATCCGTAATATATATATTTCTAATGTGGAACATTTTGCAAACAATAAAGCAATTTTCGATGATTAATATTTGTTTTCGTTCTCGAATCCCGAAATATAAATAGCAACCTACGTACATATATCCGTAAGTATGAAAGTAAGTTCCTATCTTTGGCTGTCTATTTCGCGTTCCCCAGTCTGTCGATTAGTTTAAGTGCCATGGGGCAGTTATAATTTTCATTTTTTTGATTTTCTTCTTATTCTGTTTATTGATTTTTACTTTTTCAATGTACTATAAGTCTTTGCTTCACATACTTAACATCACTGGTCCGGTAGCTGGTATGTTTGGCATTTTAAAAAGTAATTTGTCATAGTTGCTTGTCATAAATTTTTCCGCAAAAAAAAAAATTCATGCGAAAATATTATTAACTTGTGGTGAAAAATACCATATGCAGATAAATGGGCGCTAAGTTAGAGGTGAGCGAAGGCTAAGTGCGGGCCATAGATAATGGCAGAGTGCAAATGGTTGGGCAATTTTTCAATAATTACAAGTTTTCTACTTTTTATCGTTCAAACTACAATCGGTAAAAATGTTTGGCAAAAAATAAAGAGAATGCTGGAAATACCATGTGCCTAACAGAATTAAGATTCGAATCGGATTTTCTATAACTTTAAACCAAACTGCTGCTCAAGGATGTTTGGACGAACACAGAACGTAATCCGCAGCGATGAAGAAAAATACACTATATCCTCATATGAATAGATGGGTCCAATCAGTGGCCGGAATTAGAATACGTCAGACAATAGAAAGCATAAAAGACAAGTTGAACATGTTGACTATTTCTAAAGGTAAATATTTTGTCTTATCCTTCTGCACAAAGGCACGCATTTGCTCCATATAGTCTTAAGAAAGAGGAACAAAGATAGTCATAATTTAGCCTCAAGGTAACGATTTAATCAGCATAAGCCCGCAAGAAAGAACTCTTAAACTTAAGAAATTGTACCGAAGAGTTAAGACTCTGCCAATGGAAATATTCTTTCCCCAAAAGAGTGTCTGTAGTTTGGCTTTAAATGGTTATGTCTGATTACTCTATAACAACTGGTATATGAATTTCTCAGAGATCTTTGAATTCCCTTCTCTAGAATCTATACAAGATTTACCAAGTTATACATGTATGTTAAATTACCAAGAACTATACTTATTTTGTATAGGTATAAATACAACTGAAACTGACTCGTTTACTTTGTATGGCAGCTTCTCCTTCTCCATCTTGTCTTCTAATTATAGAGTTAATAACAGCGCGGCAGTCATTTCTTCTTTTCGCTACTTAGCATTAAATGAAGATACCAAGTGCAGTCAAATCCTTCTGAACCTGGTATTTCCAACGGAGGCCTTCCCCTTCCTCTGCTTCCACCGGTAGGTACTGAATCGAAAACCATCAAAGCTGTAGTGCTCTCTTCCAACCGGACAACATGACCTAACCAGCGCAGCCGCTGTCTCCCATTCCATCGACTGCGGTATTGGACGTTGCCAATGCCCAACGGACCATAAATCTCCTGCAAAACCTTTCTTTTGAACACTCCCACGGCAGATTCATCAAATTATGTCGTTGTCTATGCCTATTAATATTGACGAACTTATAGAGTTAGGATTTTGTTCGTCGATAGAGGACTTTACTTTTAAATTGCCTAAATAATCCATGTAGCACCTGTTGGAAAGAGTAATTCAGCAAAAGCTTTAAAACTCCGATATCAGTGGTTTCAACAAATGAGCAGCTTAAGGAAAAAATTATGAATGCAATATTTTCAAATCAGCACCAGGCAGTCTGACTGACGGACATAGCAGAATCGACTCGGCTCGTCAAGCTGAGAATTATATCCATATTTTATACGGTCTTCGACGTATCCTTCTATCTGTAAAAAAGTTCGTGCCAAACTAAAAGCACTCAGTTTATCTAACCCTAAAGCTACATCTATAAGTCTTTTAACTCTAGGCAAAAACCAGGCTTTATAAATAACTAAAATCGAAAATCCAATAAAGAGATTAGTCTTCGGCAGCTAAAAGTTAGAAAGAATAGACTAAAGAGAATGGTTATAACAACAAAATTCTAGACAAAATCGATGGCGACTGAAAGAAAATATATTCCTATAATGGGTTAGGGGTAATCAGAGGTACGAAAAAGTTACAATTTTTAGTATTTTTTTTTTGCTATTAAATCGTGTTATTTTACAAATGTAGCAATATGGCATTATTAGAGAATGTGTTGACTTGAAGTCACGAAATTTTCAACAAAAAAAATTACAATTTCCAAAGTTATAGTTGTTTGTGTTGACTCTATTCCTAAAAAGGGTCCTTGCGGTGACAACCGTAAGTCCTTGGAGATTAATCTTAAATCAATCGGAGAAGAAAAAAAATTAGTTTTAGAAATAGATAATCCTGGGACTGATCGGAGGATTTTTTGTTTTTTCAAAAATTAACAAAATGGCGGCCGCAGGAATTTTTTTTCTAAATTTATGGGAAAAAATCAACAGTTATTTGGTCTTAAAAGATCGAAATTTTTGAAAAAATAAAAATTCTTCGATCAGGCCCGAGTTTATTATGTATTCTAAAAGCTGTATGCATTTCATTAAAATCTACTGAGCGGTTTTCGAGTTACAGTTGTCACCAATTCAAAAAAACTTAGTTTTGAGAAAAACGCGTTTAAAGTTTCACACTAGCAATTTGAGGTGCCCGAGTTCTCTTTGTTATTTGTCGAATAACTCTTAAACTAATAATTGGATAAATGTGAAATTTTCAGAGAATATTTTTAAGATATTACACTTAACGATAATGCAAAAAAAAAAAATTCAAAATTCTGCCTCCTTGTAACCCCTTAAGGCACTTGTATATGGAAACACCAAATAAAAACCATAACAGATCAGCGAACATCAAACACAATGGAAAATTTTAAGAAACGTACTACTTCATTAAGCTTTTTGAGTGATCGTGATTACTGTCTTTATGCGAAAAACTATTCGAACTGTTTAAAATGTTACCTGATGCTTATACCATATATGTTTAAGAATTAATAATCATACCTCTAAAATTTAGATTTAATTTATTTTACCATCCAATGAAATCTACTCCTCTCATGGAATCATTTTTTTTATTGGAATGTAATTTAGGTAAATGAATTCTGCCAAGGAATGGGCTACTAAATTGTACTAATAAAACAGTGGCCCGTTGGTTATAAGTTCCGTTTTTGGTGAGAGAAGGTTCACTATGTTGGCAGAAACTGTGTGAAATTGTATCGACGTAGTGGTATTTATACGACAAAGTCGTGTTGTAATTGTTTGGTTAGAATATAGGAAACACCACTGACCACATATAATATGATATACATATGTATATATTGCTACATGGGTTTCCAAGCCTTCAGCGGCCTAACAGCTATTTAACCAGAAGCTGTTCTAGTGCAAAAGCGGACATGCCTTTTGTACCTTCATACTTCCAAGAAAATCTTAAATCTCTCTATCTATATACTTATAATTGAATGAAATTCCAGCTGAACCAGAATTGTTAAAAATGTTAACATTCCTCAGAAGGCTGATTAATCAATCAATTATATGATTTATCATACGGATACCAGCGAGCAAAATCCCAACGCCGTACTAACTTATCAACCTGAGGTAGGTATGTACATATATATTGTTTTAGGTATTTGCACTGCTCTACTTACTATATATCTGTAAACGGTTGTTTGAAAGCCTTTTCACATTTCCTTTAGCTGTCATTTTCTTGTGAGTTTACACACATAAATATGGGTAACAATAAGTCATGCAAATGTTAATTGGCCACTTAAGTTCGAACTTCATTACATACATTTCAGGTTCATAAATGAATGAAATTAGAAGCTTGCTTGTAGGCACTTTAACAAAAGCAAGCAGAAAAATTTACAAGTAAACCTACAACAAAGCCAAGTCAACTAATCTCCAGTTGCACGGTTGATAATTTACTTATAATGTTTATAGATAATTAAGTACGAGGGGTTGTTCGGGTATACACAATTTGGGAGAATATAAAATTATCTTTAGCTTACATAATGAACCTTTAGGTTACAAAAGTTCGAAACTACACAAATTAAGCACTACGAAATGATATAATATGGGAAAATAACATTTGAATGATAGAAACCCCGGCTGATTTTCAATGACGTTCTAATATCTTTAAAACATGTTTAGTTACAAAATTTATGCTCATTCGAGGAACTGTTCCGGGCTTATTTCTCTCCTTAAATGTTCAATAAAGAACACTAAGTCACGAAGTAAACCACCTGAGACATCAAAGTTGTTCCAGAACCCTTCGCTTTCCCAAACTCAATATGCCTTGCCATATATACGGTCATCAGTAGAAGTGTTAAAGATCATTCAATGACGACTTCAAAAACTTACCTCTGAATTTGTTCTGCATTTGTGCATAACTTGGTGATATAAAAACCGACTTTCCTACTGTAAGTTTGCAACTTGGAGAAGTAATTGGTAATCGCCTCTTCAGGATACAGTTTACGTGGATTTGGATAAATTTAATGCAGAATATGTTGACAGAAGTAATAGCTCGATTAGCCGCGATTAAGCTGCCTTTCTTCACATCACCAAAGAAATCGAATCAAGCTCAGAATTTACATGGAAAATTACGTTTTCCTAGCTAAATTTTACACTTAAGAGCATGCCCACGTAGGAAAATACATAATACATACATGATAGCGATATAACCACCTCATACGGATGCTCTAACAGACTCGGCTAAATAGACAAGCGAACATTAAGACAATGCACAGATTTTCGCACACACACGATTGAGAGGTAGTCAACTTCTGGCGCATTGCAGTTATAGACATCATCAGTCAGTCAGCTCATCACAGCGGTCAGCTCGTTATACTTCTGTACTTATACACGTCTTTACAACGATTTTACATATTAAGTTATGCTCATACATATAGATTAGTTGTTCTAACTAGAAGTACAAAAGCAGCTAATTCAGTTAGAACATATAGAATTTGTTCGAGGAGATTGTGTAAAGAAAAGCAAAAATAGAAGCAAATGAGTCAAGCAGAAAGCGCTAGAGTTCCGCGCGTGTAACTAATGCTATGGTAGTTTTGGGGGGCGCCTGGAGGCTCATTTAACTGGGCGCTAATGACGTGCCTTGAACGTTATTTATTTCTTTGCTCATTTTAGCAAGTCTGGAAGCGTAGAAGATGGACTAAAACTTGCGCTGAAGCGCAACGTAAAATCTCTGGCAGCCAACCATTCAAGCGTTGAGCGGCACACACTCCACGCTCGGTTCCGTCTGTCTACGCAGGCAGACGAGTTTCCGAAAAGAGCATTCAGCACAGCATCCACCACATCCACATTCGTCGTCCGGCCATTTATACACGTACTTATCTCTAACCTGCAAATATTTAGAGTTGCCTGCTACCGAAGTGCTGCGACCGCGCGACGATGGCCTTGTTACACTACACTGCCTTGAGTTGGCATCACCACTTAATGGTGGAATGTTCATTGAAGCCAACTTCAGTTGTTGCTTTGCATGTTGCTTGCCTTTGGGTCGTTCATCTAAGCATTCAACAAGCTCGATTGGTCAAACTAGTGCCATAAAATTAATGGCATTCGAGACGCGGCTTCCCCCATTTCGAGCCATGCCACCACATACAGTTATTTAGGTAAGTGTGCAAGTTGCTATCTTTCAGCACATTTAAAAGCTACAAATTATGTGCTCACACATACATGCGCATGCTGAAAATATCACAGTTAAGGCGAAGTTGTAGCCACTCTGTGCCTCGACATTAGCAGCTGCTACTTAGCGCGTCCGATTTACAGCTACGATATATACAACAAGTTCAATAAAATTGCTTGTAAATGGATAATTTATCGCGCTTCAAGCGTTATTTTTATTTACTTAAACTTCTTTGCGTTTTGGCAACCCTGTTCGGCTTTGTTGAGCTGTTAATTTGAAAATCATTATATTGCGATCGACATTCAAAGATCATTGATCATTACCACCAATATTAATGGTCGTCTAAAATGTATAAGAAAATGAGCTTTAGATGACTCTAAAATTGAGGTTAAAGACAGTGTTTAGTTACCTTCGATAGACTGTATTAGAAGCAAAAATTATTCATCAGGTTGAAAGAGCTCTAATTGTCTGTATTTGAATAGTATTGCTGAGTGGCTTTAAACTGAAGTAAACCATAAGGTTCAAGAAAAAGTATACTGCCACAACGATTTTATTACTGGAAGCTCAAATTTTCTGATAACTGTAGCGCGTTTTAAGAGTTTTTATATTGATTTAAAAATGAGAGGAGGTATACTTAATCCAACCAGGCTAGAGAATGTCATTCGGTTTCTGTACTTTCAAGAAATTTATCAGAGTATACCAGCTGTAAACCATAAAAGTGGGTTGGCTCGGTAACCTTCAATTCAGCAACAGGATGTGGGATTAAAAAGAAGTCGTTTGATCCTAAGTCATGAATGCCCACCATGGATAACTTATCAAATTGATGTTTTAAGTGCKCAAAAACTAAATTGTTTCAGTCGGTGTGTGARAACTCGCGATCCGTCTTCGRTGGTTGGTTTCCCTGATTTCTTGAAAGATAACTCCCAAAAAATGAATGTGTACCACCCAGAATTTACTGCTCTGCGCTGTTAAAGTAGTATGGTTGCGACATATTCAGTTATTCCAAAGAAAAAGAAAAACAAAATCTTTTGCCTGGAAGTGCTTCGTGCGCGAACAAGTTTTGTTGGATTTGGCTCATCTTGAAATACCCAACCAGCCGACTTTACTTTCGACTTTACAGCGACGTGGGAGCGACTGAGTTTGGGAGTCCCAAACCCACCGCACAACCCTGGGAGCCATTTCACTTTAGCTCGCCCTCAAACGGTTGTTCTTTGGCTACCCAAGGGATACTTGCTCTAAGACCGGATGTCTGCTTAAGCCATAAACGAATATGGCCACTCCCAAGTGAATTGCTCAAGCTCCATCCTCCAATATAGATTGCCAAATCGCGAAATATATAAGGCAACCCACGTATGTTCATTTATCTTATTTTAATGCTTTGCTTTACAAATATTTATTCATTTGCTCCCATTATTATAAAATATCTTAATGGCAAAACTATATCAGAAGCAATAAACAACAAAGTTAATTTGCTGCATTAATTCGTAAATAAACGCTGAAAACGAAGTAATAAAAAAGGAAAAAAACAAAGAAACAAAACATTAAAATAAACTAAAAACAAGAAAAGACATTAAAAGTTTTAACTACTAGGACTTTAGCTTGCTATTGATCCGTTTGTGTGGCAGCCATATAAAGCCCGATGTAAACAACCTCTTCGGAGACAGTAGCGCTACATTAGATAATAATCTGCGCCACATTTCATAAATATAGCTATTCAAATAAAAAAGTTTTCCATACAAAACTTAAGTTTGATCGGTCTGTTTTTTTGACAGCTATAGGCTAAGGTGATCCGATCTGAAAAATTTATTCGCAGATTATACAGTTGA
>NW_017535195.1:10151-13194 GCF_001853355.1 Bactrocera latifrons
TGAAATATGGGACCAGGGGTACATGGCGATCTTGTTATCCGGTTTCACTAGATCAGTGATATATGCACAAAGCTTTCGAAATTCCTGCACATGTGTCTCAGGATCCAAGATAAACAACGTCAATATTTTGGTTGAAATTTGGAGATCTATAAGATTTATCTAACTGTGACAGTTCGTTTTTAGTTTTCTTTGAGAAAGAAACGCTAGAAAGGTATTACCTTTTAAGAAATGCATAAGCTCCATATTATCTTTTATAGGAAATAAGACGCTTGAGATTACCATCTTCAAAAATAGGACCCACCAAGTGTTCCTAAACCAAGTCCAGTTCCAGCAATGGAGTATATATTTAAACTAAAACACTTGGAAATTACTCTCCATTTGTAATTTTTGCATCTTGCAGATATTTTCCACCACCACTTAATGTGAGTTTCAAGCTTTATATAGCATAGAACCGAATAGTATAGTGTAAATTACAACCCCTCAGCTTCCGCATCGCGTTCACCGCCTTGCGCTCAAAACTGCTGCCATATTCCGGTACTAAGTCACGTTGCACGAGTCAATAAGCATGGTGTTCGTGTTGACCAGCTTTTCGTTCTCAAATAGTTGCTGTGCATGCCATTCTCTGCAGCCACCAACAACCCCATCGCAGTGGCCTAGTACTCCATCTTCCTCATTTCGAGGCTTTGCACCTTGTACTCTATATATTGGCCTCGCGCATGCGCATCGAACATTCAGTCATAAATTCTTCACACCTTATGATTATAGCATCTTAATACATATTACTTTTAAGCATGGCTAAGAATGTAAGTGTGTGTACAMATAAGTACATRTGGCATGCGGCAAGTGGCTAGTGGCAATACTGGCCGTCAACCAACAGCAGCAGACAGACAATATTTACTTGATTTTACACACAAGGTTTACAAAGTTATTAGCACGCTCGTACTCAGGCACATACTCTCATATTTAGTACTATATACTCGTACATATGCATATGTGTYTGTATGTTTGTACATATGTGAGCATGCTTGTGCACTTCTTAAAAGCATGCATGCGRGTAMATCTTCTTGTTTTGCAGCAGGTGGTATGCAACATTTTGCGGTAAGTGCAACTAGCACTTCTACGCTACTTCTTGCTGGACTCATTCGTGCTCACGTTGCCTACGCCGCACCGCCAAAGTGGAACCGGTCAATGTTGAACCCGGATTGCCAGGTTTGTTTACGTCTGCCCGGGCATTTGTGTTTACTACATATATGTTTGTGGGTACATGCGTTTCTACATTCTACACATTGTGGCAAGTTGATTGTGCAACATRTCATAAGTAGTTTATCCTTCCTGCGTACCTGCTCCGACTTTTCCGCATTTAATTCGACTTTGTCGACGCCTCACTAATACCGGTCTTGACAAATTTCCACCTCTTATTTCATTTGTAGTGAATCACTTAACTTACCACATTATAATCTCCATTTTTACTAYTTTATGATCACAATTTGCCTCTTTTACCTACTTCCTAGTCATTCTCAATACTCTAGTATTTATGTTTTATGTCGTAATGTAATTATGACAAAGTGGGTTCACTAAGAAAGTTATAACGAAATCATGCCTAAGAGGCAATAATAACATCGAAACGATATTACAGCAGGTAACTCCATAAACAAAACTATCATATTATCATTACCATCAWTCAAAGGATGTGACTAATCCAAAACAACCGAGCCTATGGGATCTGATATTACAGTGGGTGGATGAATCTCAAAATGCTTGCCTTTCAAAGAAAATATCGGCAATGCGCTGCGATCTCTTGTCGGACCTGATTGGCCCTACGTTTGAGTCTCTTGTGGACTTCCACGAAAAACTTGGCATTGGGGTCCGCGAGGAACAAATTCAAGGCGGAMGATTCCTTTGATGTCAAAAACGACATCACCGTTTTCGCTATGGATTTGCTCATTCATCAGGAACCCTTTCCCGGCCTTCCAAAAAGGCCTGGTACCACCGAAACACAACACTTCTTGTTAAAACACCATCAGGGTAAGCCTGCTTGATCATATCAAACGTCTCTGTCGCAGATTTACCGAGTTTCACACAGAATTTAATAGCGTACCTCGGCTTACACCACTCACAGAAACACGTCGCGCGAAAATGTTTATCCTGACTCTCTCGGTGTTAGGAGACAACTGACCARCCGCTTGTTCAGTCCTATTACTTTCCGCACAAACCCTGTMTCTCAGATTATAGATTGATTGACCGACCGAAAAAAAAGCCATATTCACTGTGGTCTACTTATTTAGTGTCGAGATCTTTGAAATGTTATGGTCYAATTTCAAAATTTTGAGCGTAAGATAAAATATCAGATCACTAACTGTACAAAGTTTTATTCCGATAACTTCGTTGATGTTTRATTTCTATACYGTAAAGTAAAAGGATAAGWTAAWTTTAAAAGTTCGTTATATGGGAAGTAGGCTTGGTTGTGATCCGATTTCGCCCGTTTTCTATGCAAAGAATATTTTAGTAAACTCGAGCATTTGGTTGAAATTGGTTAATTAGTTCCTAAGGTATAGGATTTCACTCTAGCAAGGGCGGTGCAACAGCCATTGTTTACTTTCTTAGATGGTTCATCCGTTTAGACTAATTTTCGATGACTCGTTCGAGCATTTCGAYTGGTTACTGGCGAATGACACACGTGATGTTTTGCTACAAGGCCTGAATCGAAGCGGGATTGTCCGTATAGACGTTCGACTTTACATATACCCACAGGAATTCTTATATTCTAACGGTGGGATTTCACGATCTTAGTCCTCGTCAAAAACGTGAAAATRTCTGCTTACCGAAGTGTTCTCTCAATAAATCCACGGATTGATGCGATGTGTGGAAAGTGACGCCGTCTTGTTGAAATGAAATATCGCTAACATCACGAGCTTCAACTTCAGGCATCAAAAAGTCTGTTATCAWGGCGCGATAACGGTCACCATTGACGGTTACGTTCTCATCGGCATCATTTTGGAAGAAATATGGACCGATGATTTCACCGGAATCTTGAACAAGCTTA
>NW_017535196.1:0-1042 GCF_001853355.1 Bactrocera latifrons
GATTTTCAAAGGCTTTTCTTGAAACCAACTTTACTCCATTAAGGGAGTTCTACATTGACCGAAGCAAATGGAGGTCCGATGGTGCAATATCAGGGCTATATGGTGGATGCGTAAAAACTTTCCAGCCAAACTGGTGTGTGTGATCTAGCGGTGTCCTGTTGGAAGGCGAAGAACTTTCTGTAGATCAGTTCCATCCGTTTCTTCGATTCCTTGCTTCAATCTTATCAGTTATGACAGTCAAATGAAGAAGCATTCATTCGAACAGGATGGAGCAGCTCATAGTGATTCCTTTCTAATCTCAGCAAACACTCAGCATAACCTTTCGGGGCGTCATTCCTCGCTTTGCGATCATTATTGCTTGGACCATGGTATGTTTCGCACGTTATTGTCGTATTTAATCCACTTGTCGTCTCCTGTTATAATTCGTTTCAGCAAGGAATCGCAAATGTTAATTCAGTCTAATAAATTTTCACAGAAAATCCATGTGGTACCCAACCATCGATCTTCTTTTTGTAGCCACCATTTTTTGAATGGTTTAGAACCGTCTGATGATTAGTGTTAAGTTCCTCAGCAATGAAATTACTGCTTATGTGGCGGTCCTGGTAAATTTTTTCCATAATTTTATCTCCTTTTTCAACGATTGGACGAGCAGAGCGAGGTGCATCTTTCATATCGAAATTTCCCGAACGGAAGCTATCGAACCATTATTGTGCCACACGAACAGATACAGCATCGTCTCTGTAAATCTTACAAATTTCATTGATAGCTTGCGTTGTATTTTTCTCTTTTTTATAGAAAAATTTCAAAATTATTCTTAATTTTTTTCACTCATTTTTGAACAGCTGTAACTTTTCTTCAATTTCCTCGATTTTTTTTTCAAATTTTTTGGTCAAATGAAGCTAAAAATGTCACCTTTCCAACACTATATGGTATAACACAATGTGAATAGTGGCACTGGAGGTATATGACTGTAACGACATACATATATTACAAAATACAAAAATACTTTTTCGAATACCTAATATTTCTAAGAAATTTCTTC
>NW_017535196.1:2021-3528 GCF_001853355.1 Bactrocera latifrons
TGTTTTTATTGACAAAATTTTGTTTTTTCAATTTTATTTATTTTCAGTGGTTATCAAGTGGGCTATCGATGGATGTAGGTATTATGCAACAACAAMAATAAAATTAAATTATGTAAATATTTGAAGAAAACTTACATCTTTTGTAATGAATTACTTGCTATATTTCACATACATTTTTAAAAATTTTCAATCGAAACAAGCTCCATAGCTCCATACATTCGTCTCTCTTTATACAATATAAATTCCAATTATTTAACTCACTTCACCATACAAGCATAATAAGCTTCATTCAGTTACTATACACCACACTTCGCCTGCATATAATGTGATTCGGCTGTTTATGAGCCGTGTCAACATTAAGAAGCATTTCAACAGGAGCTGTGCAATTAATATATTATGCAACGCCCACATACAATGAATACGTTTTCTAGCCACATAGCTCACACTGTAATTGACAAAGCATCTTTGTAATTAAAATTTTGCATTTGATTAGGAATGCAGACAGTTTATTTCATATTTCAGCATACATTTGTAAGCATAATTACACACAAAATTTATTTACGCATACGCCGTGGTGCTCTTCGAAGTCGTATGGCGTATGCGTAACTAAATTTTATTTGTAATTATGATTACCAAATTTTTGTAAAGTGTTTGGGAGATAAACGCTATAAATATATATATATATCTGTCTCTTATACACATCTAGATGTACAATAAGGAACACTAATAATAGTCGTGGAAATGCATTAGCGATAAATTGGTTAGAGTGGCAATTTAATTAAAAAGTAAAGATTTTGCGAATTTCTTTATTCCATGAATATGGCAACCTTGTTACTATAAATAATTGCAATTCCTTTCTTTTTGCTTATTTCTTGATCATGAGAGAAATTAATGAGTGTCAAAGTCGTGAAAATTGGCTAACATTTTGATCATTCCAGTATTACTCTATGAAATTACTAATCTCGAATATTAATTAATTACTAATTTAGAATATTGTTAATTACTTAATTATTTTTTACTTATTTTTGTTAATTTTTTGAGCAGAAATGTAATCTACTAAAGACGCAAATATCGAAAACGTAAAAGCAATGACTTATATTGAAATTGTTATACTATTACTTCAATTGGTTACTAATTTAGACTGAGGAAAATTTAATTACCCATTTTCAGTTTAAATGTTTATTTGATTTCGGTCGATTATTTAGCAAAAAAGAACCTGTTTAATGTTGAAAATCAAAAAAATTTAAGAAAATGGCCTGTAATGTAATTACTAATTAGAGCAACGGAATTAACGCAAATATTGCCAATTTATATAGATTTATACAGTTCTAAAGCAAAAAGAAATTTCTCAATGATTTAAATAACGACAGCTCAATAGTAACGATTAGTAGTGCGATTAAAATGCCATTACTTAAATGAATTACTACAAGTAATTTGGAATAAAGAACATTTAATTAAATACTCTAAGTTTACTTGTTTATTTATTTTACGTGACATAATAGAATAA
>NW_017535196.1:4138-13496 GCF_001853355.1 Bactrocera latifrons
CAGCTGCTGCTAGTTGGCCAGCGCTTGCTGATTTGGTCTGAGGTTATCAGGCTTATAGTATCCTGCAATACCACTGTGGCAGGACTCCTAAACCAATCTAATCAGAATGTAAGGAGTCTAAACATTGTTTCACAAGTGTTGAGCGTACAATCTAGTGGAGGGGATAGTCACYACTCTAAAGARGAATACGCTCCGGAGCAATAKATCTATTTCTACCTTTATCGCAGCCATCACCGCGTGGAAAATGTAGCAGTTGTCAGGAAACCTAAAGTTATTCCTTATGGTTCTCTCGACCCAGAATACAATATTGAGTAAAGAAGTATCACTTTGTGATAGGCATATTATGCCCTTAAAGGTCGATTTATTGAGATACCACAACGTATGGSCAGATCAGTCAATATCAACCAACCCTTTCGGTAAGAAATTCGGATGACACATGCGATATCTTTMMAACCTTTGGTATGAGATATCAGCCAGTTGCATGACTATACTTGCGCTGGTGTAAAGACATCCGACCCAGGGCATTAAATAGCGACGTTCTTGTAGAAGAGTCAACCCAGGATTTCTTCGACAGTTACACGGGTCCTGCTTTCATATGATCGATAATTTGTTGTCATATTCCGAATGAGTCGATATCTTTTACCATCTCTAGTGGGGTAAATAAGTATGGTTCCTCAATAACCTTCGAATCTTTATTACTAACAAAGACGGTTTCATAAAAAAATGGAAATATCGCTTCAGTGATTCATAACAAAGCAGAATATACCGGACCTGTAACGATGTATTCCTATATAGATATTTTAATAGATTTTTATTAAATACCTAACAATCTACCGCACACAGCATTCGATGTAGGCAATAAGGCCGTGACTCGATAATAATACAAAGTCAAGCAAAAGTTAATTGAAGTCTTAAGATAACAGTAGCTGCATTATATGCCATTGTTTGTTTAAGTAAATTCAAAGTCACTTGAAATCTTGTGCAAACGCACAAAATGCGTGGCTGATAAATGAAGCATAAAGCAGAGTTCCGACCGTAAATGAGGTTCGAAGAACATGTTAAATATGATTTGAAGACGCAGAATGCACAGCTTAACTCTAAAAGTTGTTAGAAGATATATGTGCTTCGTTGCCATTTTTCATACACATAACCAGGCAGTCGAGCCAGAGGTTCGCATAACAGTAGTCTGACGGTATCACAATAATTCATACAGGGAGATCTCCAACATTTGCTATAAAGGGTACACTATGTCACACTAGCCGGTTTGAAATATCCATAACTGGATCATAAAGGATCAGTAAATTGGCTCAGCGCTTTGGAAAACTCTGTCACTTGAATTGATGTGGTACTAGGTCATAGTCCAGTTATTTAAAGAGGCTACAGAGCCCATTTAACCCACTGGGGAAAAAAAAATTAATTTTATTCAAACCGACGGAGTGACAGGGTTATCTTAAGCGGACTCCAAAGAAAAAATAGAAAGGTAAAGAAATCTGAAAAAAGCTGTGATTGCACCAGATCTAGCAAGGGCAAAGTTTATGGATCATAATAATACAGTACTGATAATTTTAGCATTTCTTGAGTTGCATAAGCTGAGCTCATCGGGTTTGCAAAGAAGTTTTCCATATTTGGAAGATAAAAGCAATTGAATTTGAAATAACTGAACACAGTTACCAATACCATATGGGTTAGGATGAGCCTTTGCACAGGTTTTTCGGTTTATGAGAGCAGTATGCCTCAGTAAGGGAGGCGCCTTGAACTATTTCACCTTAAAATATATAATGGCAAATGTTGGAATCTAAGACTGTGTTCAGAAATACTCGCGATTGCATTATGTCAATTTCACAAATATAATTCTTAAGTGTAAGTAGGGCAGTGGCATGGGCCTCAAAATCATGTTTCTGTTCTTGTTGGAGCGGCAGAACTCTGCCGAGTTGACAGTTCTTGAGCGGACAAAAAATCGGTATCCGTTCCGGTTACGTAAACCCGACCTTTATGGGCACGAAGCCTTAAAAACACATCGCAGACTTCGATAGGCCTTCAACTATCGAAGCTGCATATCCTTTCACTTAGTAATCAGTCAATTAGCCAAACACACATTACTTCAAATGTCCTCATAAAGGCTTGGTAGAGGTAAGGTAATCTTATCCAAGAGGATGAAGGACTTAAGAGTGATTATACTATTCAAGGTTTTTTAGTGGTAAGACTAATAGAATGATTCCATTCTCAAACTACTGGGATAATCAATTAAATGGTACACCGACGGCTTGAAAACGTCGGAGAGAATTAGTGTTGGAGTCGAAGGAGCACCCACCAAACGGATCACAAATCAAACCAAATACCATATCAATGGAAACGTATGACCATACTTAGCGATAGGCCATCATACTTCTATAACCGTGCCTAATGGGGTTTTTGGTATACCTAGAGCTTAAGAGATTGACCTTTTAGATAACTAACAAATGTTTTATCTTTGTACCCATCTTAATTATCGTGATTTCGTCGCTCCAAAGCACTTTCCTCGAAAATTGTGCTGGTATGTAGCTGTGGTGTTTTGCAAATGCAAAACAAGTATTGCAGTGGCGCTTTGATATGTGTGGTTTTTCCTGCTAATACGTCCGAAAAGTTCGGGTCACATGCACAGCTAATTCGTCATTGACTTCGATCAAATTTCTCTGGCCGACTTAAGGGGAAAGCCTGCTTTAGAGGCTTTAAAAAATAGATTTTTTTGAGGATTTTTATGGAAGGAAAAGAAATAAGTGATGAAAGCGTAATTTCCAGGGTTTATAGTTATAAATTTAAACATCATTCACACATTTTTGGACACGAAATCTGCGTTTGGGAAGCAATTGCCCGATGCATATCGCATGTGCACTTGTCGGCCGGCGGGCAGGATGTAGGTCGCAATTTCTTTCGGGAACAAAAAATTCTAAGGGATTCATATTTTTTAATAATCTATCTTGTAGTCAAACTAAAAAAATTCCAAAAATAGTGTAAAATTTTAAAAATATTTTCGAAATTAAAAAAAAAAGTGGGCTTGACCAAAAAAACTTTATGTTGTTTAAAAATATATTCACATTTGACGTTTCTTAGATTTTTTTTAGTTTAAATAGAAGATAATTTAATGCCAAAGATAATAAAGTTTGCTCCAATTCCACACGACGCTTAGTCTTTTTTCTGTCCTGCCCGCCAATTAAAAAAATCGTAAAAATGAACAACCGAGAAATCGCTCGTCAAAGCTTTCGCTTTCTACCCGAACGCTCATATATCTGCTAGACGCTCGGTCACTATTTCCCTTCTAGCTTCGAAAATATTTCGAATTCTCATCTAAAACTTTGGGGACATATTCTTAGATTATTTTTAAAGAGATTTAAGCAAAAAAATATATAATCGATTTTTGATGCTTCTAAAGCAGACTCCTCCCTTAAAAGGATCAGCTTTACTCTTCCGTATTATGCTTTTGTACTATTTTCGGTTTTACGGAGACTTGCTTTCCTTGATATATTTTTCTTGGTAAACGATGGGTATTCTTTTGTTGCATAAGGTCATTATATAGTTAGACGAAAGCAACATATATTGCCGTATTAAGAGCAATAAAAAGCCCTGCTCCCTTTCATTGTTTTTCACTCTTTATTCAATTTAATTATGTGTAAGTCCATAAATATAAATGAATTTTTAAGGCTTTTAGATTGAATAGTTTTAATTTTCCGAATTGACTGATTGAGCGAACAAAAAAGTGGCTTACATTTGCGCTGATTTTGCTGCAATTTGTTGTAAAGCGAAAAACTACTAGGTATATAGAAATACAAGAAAAATGGTAAAAGCCATAACCAAACTTCCGCTTTTGCTACAATAAGTCATCCGCACTGAACTATTTTCAAATAAAACAGAAATTTATTTCACAGTGGAATTATTTTAAGAGTATTTTTTATATTTCCTCAAAAAATTTCGTATATTTTATTGCTTAGAGCACAAAACGGAGAAAAAAAGTACTTGTTCRAAGCACTACTCAGTGAGGTATTTCTAAAATARTACGYTCTAATRCAGCTGTTTCATACYCATATRRCACHTKTTAGCGTTTTCCGAATATATGCACATTCCTGGGTCTCGCCATAAACACCTACACACATTTGTAAGTGCTGGGTTGTACGTGCGGATGGCGCCAGTCACGTTCAGCGCATTTGTTGCAACAAAAATGTACTCGTTCACTTGTTAACGGTAATTACTGACATTGTCATTTAGCGTTGAAGTCTTTGTGTGCAATCTTTTTTAGCTTTAATTTTTTATTAACTGTTGCCTTACTTTTGGGAACATTTTCTGCGCATTTATTTCTGGATTTTCGGGCGTAATGCCGTGCAATGTCATAATTATTTGAATTTTTCAACCTTATCTTTTTAGCGCCAGTTGTGTTTTGTAAAGAGAGTAATTTATGCTAATGCTTTTCATTACTTTCACATCTCGTCGCTGTTTTACATGTGAAATATATGCAAAATACGTGTCTTAAATAGAAGACGTTAATCTTCCACTGAAAAAGCAGGGAATTTCAAAGAAATTAGATAAACCATATTGCAAAATGAAAGCTATGAATTGTAAATAAATATAAATTCTGCATTTTAATGGGTTACATGGGTTTCCTCGGGCCACGTTTAATATTTTTTTTCTCATCAAAAATTAAATGTTTCATTAAATAGAGTTAGAAATTCTGAAATTTTTGGAAAAAATATTTTAAGCTCGGCCATTACGACGTCAGATTCATTTATGGTGCAAAAATACGTGTTTTAGTTAAAAACTTAACTTAAAACTTAGATGAAGGACCAAAAAAGTGAAAAGTGGATTTTTGGCAGACATTTTTACAAAAAAATTAAAATTACAGTGAAAATTACCGGAATTTTTTTTTTTCAAATAAAAAATCCTGCATCCAAATCTTTAAGATTAGTAGCTGAAAGATCTGTGTAGAATTTCATGAAGGTCGGTTAAGTAGTTCTCGAGAAATCTTGGCAACTGTTTTCGAAAACATAGTTTCGAAGAAAACAGTTTAAAGACGGCGCTCTTAGCCTCGCTAGCCTTGAGCGTACAAGTTCTAAAGCCTGTATCTCCGAAACTATTACTCACATCAACAATATTCAATAAAATTCTAGAGGTGTTGCAGAATTTAAAAAACAATAAAACAATTAGATTTTTTTAAGCCCGTAACCTCATGTAACCCCTTAATTGTTTTCCGCTTTCAACAAGAAAAAACATTACAAAGAAGTGAAACGTTTAAATATTAGTTCAAACATTTTCTGGACACATTATTTCGTTTATTTGATATAAAAATTATGGAACTACATTTGCATTATTTCAGGGAGACGTTCTATTATACTCATTGACAGATTTATATCTACGCACCTGCGCCCAAGTCCAGCTTTTTGTTGCCTAGCAAATTGCTGCGATTGTCAATCAAAACTGTCGCATCTGGCCCTTTGTCTACAGTGACGCTCTTACTCCTTGGCAGCGGTAGTGATGGCGCCAGTAAAGCTACCATCTTCTAGCCACGTACCCCTCTCTCCTTCGTTTTATATTGCTCACTTATGATGATTAGCCCGTAGCTGTTTTCCATCACCATTTCTGAGAGTATTGCGTAAGCAGCCTTGCATCTTTGCATATTGGGCTGTAGAATATTCATTTGTTTTGGTAGTTCCTATATACCTTTTATTTTGCGGAGCCCTATATATAGTCGACTGTCTCCTGTTTACGTCAGCTACATCGTGATTGAACTTTATACTACTGTGATCAAATTGAAACCTGAATTTTTACTTTATACGTCGCGTGTTTTCTAATACTGTTAGTGACATCTATGCTAAATTTCACGTCA
Organism: Bactrocera latifrons; assembly: GCF_001853355.1. Taxonomy (NCBI): domain Eukaryota; kingdom Metazoa; phylum Arthropoda; class Insecta; order Diptera; family Tephritidae; genus Bactrocera; species Bactrocera latifrons. The sequence goes on from NW_017535196.1 coordinate 9,990, forward strand.
AAATATTTATTAGTATTTGAGATACGCGTCCTTTTGTGAGGCTCTAAAAGCTTCTAAATCCTCTGATTTTTACTATGGCTGAATTCATTGAACAAAAAAGTGCGATAATGCACCATCTCATACCGCATCGATAAATCGAGATCATTTCGCCACATTTTCAACTAACATCGTGGCACAACCACCACATTCGCCAGATTTAATTTTGTGTAACTTCTGGCTATTCAGTAAATTCACCTGACCACTCCGAGGACACCTTTTGACTCTATGGAGGATATAAAAGCCGAATCGAAGAAGACTCTGATGGCCATCACATCGGAGGATTTTTTCAAGTGTTATGATGACTGGTAAATTCGGTGGCATAAGTGTATTGAAGGAATTTAAATGAACAAAATTCGCGTTTCAATTTGATCACAGTAGTATTATATATGCTTTTCCTTTCCTGCTCTCCTGTGTTAGCTGCTGTTGTATTTATCATGAAGTCTTTGGGTCTTTCAGCGCTTCTTTTACAGCCCCTACYACTTTTCTTTGTCGAGGTCAATAATCTCTATAGTGGCCTTTGGTTTAAGGTCGGCCACAGTTGCAGATTGCTTTTGTGGACTGTCCCTTCTCCAGCTCTGATAGTAGGCCCCGGCTCCTGTATTGCGAGCTTTTTATCTTAATCTCTGCTTCTTTAAGATTTACCTTGCTACGGATATTCTTAAGGACCTCGGCGTAGCTATTACCTTCTGCTGGTTTTATAATCACGGCCTCTGATTATCGTTTGAGCCTATTATTTGCTCTCTGACTTGCAGCTGTATACCTCCCTTGTTGTCTCTTTTTTGCGATGTTATGTGCTTCCTCCATCGTTCCTTGGTATGCCTCACTTTTTATGCAGAACTTTTTGCTACTCGACGTCGATTTTATTTCATGGTCGCACTGTTTCTCGAGGCTTACATAGATGGCGCTACTATAATTAAGTCCATATAATTATGAATTAGTCCTAACCTTCAAAAGGCAGGTGTATAAATTTGACAGCTATCGGAACATTATGGGAATGTTATTATTTTGAGTGATGCAACTCTTGTTATTGTGAAAAAAATTAATGAAAAGGAAACTCTCATGTTGATAAAACTTTTTTTGAAAGGAAAAATTACAGTTGAACCAGAAGCTTGGCTTAATGAGGAGCTTCGGGATACTCCCTTATAAAAATCAGAGATGAAGGATTGCTAAGCTAAGTTTATTCGTGGTGAAAAGAGCACCGAATACGCTGAATGCAATGAACGCCCGAAACAGTTTGTTACCAAAAAAAAACATCAAAAAAGTTTACAAAATAACTTTGCATGACAGTGAAGTGAAGTTGTTAGATATAGAAGGCACTATAAAGATATGTACTGAGCGAGTACGACATACAATTCACGAATATTTTGGCATGAGAAAGCTCTGTGCAAAGTGACTGCCGCGTAAGCCCGCTTTTGCCCAAAACCAACGACAAGTTGTTGATTCGAAGCAGTGTTTTGAGATGTTCAAACGTAATAAACATCCGTTTCTGCGTCGATATGTAACAATGGATGGAACTGGGTTCAATCATTTTACTCTGAATTAAAATCGGCAGTCAGGCACTTGATGAACCCGCTCCAAAAGGTGGAAAACCCAACAGTCAGCTAGCAAACTTATGGCGTTTGTGTTTTGGGTTGCATCATGAAATAATTTTTATTTACTACCTTGAAGAAAGAAAGGCCATCAACAGCATTTATTCATAGCGTTACTGGACCGTTTGAAGGATGAAGTCCCTGAACGGCCGCATTTTAAGAAAAGGAAAGCGCCGTTTCACCAAAACAATACATTGTGCCACAACTCAATTGCTGACGCGTGCACCGGTTTCGCCAGATCTGGCCCGCAGCGAAAATTTCCTGTTCTCTGGTCTAAAAATAATACTCACTGGGAAAGAATTTTCGTGAGGTGATTGCCGAAACTGAGGTCTATTTTGTAGCGAAAGACAAATTGTACTACAAAAATTGCACCTCTTGCCACTCACCTGTAAAATTAATATGTAGTTACGGTCGCACTGGAATTTTATATTCAAGATAAATATTAAACAACACTTTCATAAAGAAGAAAATTTCAAAGCAGCGTTGCCAGCAGCGTATTACAGCCCTTTAGTATGCATTAAGAACCATTCAAATATCTGTAAAGTATATAATAAATCAATAAAAGACAAGCTTCAATTGCATTTAATTACTTCAACAGCGCGTAAAGTACAACAAAAATAATTTGCTTAGAAGAAAAAAAAAAGATATTCACACCCCAACGCAAATTTACTACAAAAACAACAAAAAATTATGAGCTGTACCGGAAATATTCATACACGTCTGCACAAAATAATAAAAATAAAAAAAAACACCTGATTGTATACTTCCAGGCGTAACAATCCGTTACGCTGCTCACTTCACAACGCTACAAGCAGAACTCTGCGTACCGCAGCCACACCCGCACTCAGCGAAGCGGCATGGTAGCAAGCACTGCACCGAAATAGAAAAGCGCTAACTCATATATCTGAATGTGCTTACGTATTTGTATGTGTGTGCGCTGGTGTGAGATAAATCGATAAAAATAAAAGCATATTTACAGGCGAATAGCCACAGGCGAGCAGCAAATCGGCGACGCGGATAAATTCTAGCTAGCGAAGCAGACATGCATACACAAACATATGAAGTCAGGAAATATATTTTATATATATCTGGAACTAAAAATGACATTTTTATAGTTACGTTGTATGTACTTAAGCGCCATAAAGTATGCAACGTATACGTGCTTTATTACTGTTGGCAACTCATAGCTGCTTAAATGAATTGAATTGGAGCGCATGGTGGCAGTGGCTATACCACACTGGCTAACTGATGGAAATTTCGCTTCTTAAAGTTATTTTCGGATATGTGGTTGCATTCACTTGTTTGTGTGTGTGTGTAGCATTTATAAGCTTGTATAGGTCTCTGTACTATTTAGTTTGTATTTTTTTACATGCTCATATAGCAAGTGGTGCATACTTCTATAGTCACAAAACATTGATTAGGGCGCAGCTTTCACTTGTGGCCATGCTTAAATGCCTTCTGAGGAGATTAATAAATTAAAATTCCTCAGAAGCGTGAGTATGTACTTGATATCATAGGACTGAAAAAAAGTTAGAGTTAGAGATTATGAGTACATGCGAAATTACTGAATGACCTGTAGATATGACAAAATAAATAGCTTTCCTATTTATTAAATATTAAAAATATTTCACAAAAGAATGATATAGACGCTTAGAATCTATGGTCTCGTTGCTTTTAAGCCTTTATATATTTGCTCTCACAGGTTTTTCTGCAAAGGTATTTATGTTGATTGTTACGAATGAATTGATTATATTGAAGCCTCGCTGCTATGGAAAATATACACGAATAGAAGCTTTCATACGCAGAAATTTTATATAAAAGCACTCAAAAAATAACCAATATTTGATAGCTCAAACCAAGATAATTTTAAAACATGATT
>NW_017535197.1:0-36863 GCF_001853355.1 Bactrocera latifrons
GCATTCGTTCTTACTTAATCGATTTGTTTTTGCTGATTGTTGTTCCGGATTAACACTTCCTAAGTTTAGGATTCTTAAAATTAATCCATTTTCATCGCCAGTGACAATTCGTAGTAAAACTGATTTTATTCCGTGTATTTGAAACGAAATTGGTCTTCATTTGGTTTCCCATCTATCTTTCATTCCATTCATACGCCACCAATTTGCCAAGCCATTTGGTGAACCTCCGGCTTTTTTCATTACTCACATCCAAATCATTATCTCTGTACTGTTGAACCCAACTTGTGCCTGTTGCTTCTGATAGAGCATGATCACCATCTGCCTCGACAAGTATTCAGTGCAACTCTGCAATCAAAAAATTAGTGCCTTCCGCAGCACCATTCTTCAACTGTAAACAAAAACTTAATGCTTTCTGCAAATCACCAACTTTCGGTACAAAATTGGACTTTTTTAACGAAATGGAAAAATATTTAGTTGCTTGTTCAATGACTGTAAGGTTATTGAATGTGAATCATGCCAGCCAAACAGGAAAAAGTTAAAGCTCGCTCAAAATAAATGTTTCCTACGAACACAGTTGTAACTGAACGCTCATCTCATACCGGTACACTTGATACATACCTATATATAATATATATATCATACTTGTCTAAAGTCTATTTGTTCAAAGATTTTTATAACAGCGTTTATAATGTTTACACGAATGATACAATATTGTACAATAATGCACTTGTATTTCTTATAAGTTTTATAATTCTTTGCAATATGTTATTCAGCTCAATTCTTGTGCAATGCTCGCTACATGCTCGCTACATTCTTGTAAATCTTATAAACTCTGTTGTGAAAATTCTTGAACAAATAGGCTTTCGACTAACTAACTAATACAGTTTAGCTGCTAATACCTTTAGGTATATCATAAGCACTTTTCGCGCAATAATTAATAATTTGAGCTAAACAATTAAGATAAAAAATTACTTTCTCAAGACATTACTTGACATTTATTGTCATCACTTTCGCTGGAAAATAGTACAGTTAAAGTTCCGATAAGTAGCCACCAGCGAATTGATTAGCTTTCACGCACAGCGGCTTTGCTAATACACTCCCAACTTTTCGAATTGTCTCATTGTCTGGCACGTGAAATGAAAAAAGTGCGATTCACAATCAGTCAATGTATTTCTCATTCCGAAAATAATGAATGAACTTGCATGATAAGACCAACCGACCGTCTAACGGTTTGAGTCGCACAGCACACCATTGACGATTACACACACACGCATTCTGCAGAATTGCTTAGTGTGTTTGCGGAGCACAAAGCAGAAAGTGTGAAACCATACTAAGTAGCACGCGGCCGGAGCATGATCTCAACAACAACAACAACAAATTGGAAAGATTTGAATAATTGTAGGTTGTATTAGAACACACACAGCTGTTTAAATATTATCAAATGGGTTAGTTATCTCCATTCAACAAACGGTTGATTTTGCATAAAAACACGTGACTCGTTTGTTTTTGTCTTTTTACACGGTTATTTTATGCACGAGATGCGACAGTTGCAAAGCTTTGAGTGCGCGGCGGCACACTCGGTTTATTGTATTTGTAAATTTGTACAGTTAATATTTACCGTTAACGCTTTATCGAGAAAATTAACTGTTTTCACTTTACAGCATAATACAATGTCCACACACACACATGCATTTGCCCAGCAGATGAGCAAATAATAAATGTTTGGAAATTTTCCAGTCGTACGCCCTTAAATTTGCCCAAGTAGAAGAGCAGTAACTAGCAGTAGGCAATAGAAAAAATAAACAATAACTTTTGCAGTTATACATAATGCATAAAGCTGTAAATTATCAGGCCTTTGCAGCGAAACACTTTCAGGTTCATCTCATCTAACTGAATGATAGAGTTTTATTGCAACAACAAATAATTAGAGATAATTTCAAATTGCTATTCTGGATAAGAGACTATTTAAATGAAATAAATGTGAACTGATAGTCTACTTAGCTTGTTAGATTTCAAGGTGCATAACTGCGAACAGATCGGCTACTTGTACGCACGTGAGTTGGGATTTTAAACGGAAAGTGTTCTTCATAAATGCCTTGAAGTGAACAAGGAACGTGATCCTAATGATTGTTTTGAAGTATTTGTAAAAAAATTATTAATATTTGGTGCTAACATCCGTTTTCAAAACGCCTGATAAGTGTGAATCACCAAAAATCAAATATCCTGCATTGTACTTACTGGTAAGTACTGCAGTTAAACAACAGGATTTCTTTAGGAATCAGAAAAGAATTCAAAATAATTTAGTTGAAAAGTGCTCATTAAATAAATCACAAACTATAATGAATTAAATTATTTTATAATCCTTGTTCCTTATGTGTAATATAATATACCAAAAATGTTAATGTGCGACATGGCGTATGATTAACACGCACAGTGTAGTAATAAACTCAACCCGCACCACCGCTGATCTACAGGCAATTTGTAATCAAGGCAACGGGTTTACTAAAGTTTTCTATAATATTATAAAAATTATATTTTTTTTTAGTAGCTCCGGCAGTTTTTTAACGTAGTGGATTTTAAGGTCCATTTGAAGTAGATCGGAATTACAGTGTGCCATCGAAAAATAGTTTTTACTATCAATTTTTCACGAAGATGGTAAAAAATATCAGTATTACTTTCATTATATATATTCAAAAACAATTTTAAATCCTTAAACTGGTTACTAACTAATGGATTTTTGGGCTCTTAGAATATCGAGAATTTTTTCATTCAAAACTTTTGCATTGAACCTTCAATGGTTCGTTCCAAGTTTTACAAATTTTTATTCCTAATTCAAAATAAAAATTGAAAATTTAAAATCAAATTTTAATTTAATTTTTAATCCAATATGTATAAGATTTTAAAATTTAATTTGGAAAAAAAAATTTTTAATTTAAAAGTTGGACTAATAAATGAAGAAAGCCTTGCTAAAAATTTGCGCAACAATCCACACCTCTCCTGGTTAAAAAAAAAAAATAAATAAATTGCATGCGGTATGATTATGGCACACGACAATTACTTCAACTGGTGGCCTCACGAGTTTCTTAGAAATTTTTCGTACCCGGGATATGAAAAATTAGCTTTATTCGATTCGTCAAGCTCAGGAGAGTAGTGAATCGAACAAGCGGGTTTTCAAACAAGTTGACACTTTTTAAAATTCAAATGCTTCTGATCGTGAACTTTTGCCATCTTATGGACGAAGCAATTTAACTGTGCTCGCTATTCGTCGAGTTGGTGAAAATTTCGAGCGTCGGTTTTCTTGACATAATGTTCATATAATCTACAATTTGTCGATTAAAAGATAATTTCGAGAAAGGATTTCTATTAGAATGCGTATAAGATTGTTCTTACTCAAGAACTAAAGCCATTGGACCACCGTAAATGTCGTACATTAACTGGTTTTGCTTTGGAAAAACTTAAAAACGACTTTCAAGAAAATCATCTGCTTCGATAAGGCTCACTTTCATCTGAGTGGCGCGGTAAATAAACCAAACCGCCGATTCTGGTACTAAGAAAACCCACAAATTATTCAGGAAAGACTTAACGATTTGGTGTGGCTTTCGAAATCTAGTAGAATCACCCGTCCGTAATTTTTTCGAAATGAAGTTGGTAACACCATCTACTGTCAATGGAGCGCAATATAAATCGATGATAATCAACTTTTAATGGCCGCAATTGAAAGAAGTTGATCTTGACAGCATCTGGTTCAAAGAAGACGAAGCTACGTGCCACACCCAGCACGTGCAACAACTGAATTATTGCAAGAAAGGTTTGGAGTTTCGAGTATTTCCAGCAATTGTGACTTAACTGTGATTTAACAATATTGAACAACTGCTTTTGGATTATTTGAAGTCATTGGTCTTTAACAATTAAAAAGACTCTCTTCAAGCTTAAGAAGTCAATATTGAAAGTGCTATGTTTACTTTGAGAGCTCGTTTCAACAGAAATATATTTATTTTTGATAAATTCAATTACGAAATTTAATTGCAATGGTTATGAATACCAACCAACAACAAATTATACAAACCATATACCTAAAAATAAATAAACTAATTGTTGCATAATAAACAGAGTTCAATAGAAATGACAAAACAAAATTCAATTTCATTCCTCAATTAAAAATTAGAAACGATTGAATACACAAATGRCATTATTTACGATATAAGCAAATATCTAAAGCTAATACACCTGTTAACACACGCACACACCGCACCTTACTTACATATATACGAATGAGCATGAATGAGCTCTGTGGTGCGCGTGAGTACGCGTAATTGYTTGTTTTCACTACACTTGCTGTTGCTGTAGTAGCTAGTAAGCGCATACAATACACACAGTTATAATAGCTTATGAATGAATAGCTGGGCAGCCGCGAATTATCAATAATTGCGWACGCACGTTCACACCCATACTTCGCCGACTACCCGCCAGCCACTGCCAGCAAGCTGCCAACAACTCAGACCTAATTAACAAAGCGCTTGCAGGTATCGCCTAACCAATACAATAAATTGCATTAATGGCAGCAACATTTAGGCGCCTGGCCATTGATATGCGCGCGCGCTAGCTAGCGTCAAATGCCTGCCACATGCAACATTACAACGCTAATKCTACATGCAACAGCCGTATTATTGTAGCAACAGCAACAATTAGACGTACTACAGTGGAAATTCAATGTAATAGAAATAATGGCAGCTCACCGATTTACGGTTTTGCCAATTCACACCAACACCGACGCCAAAGCAGCGCAGATCCCAACAAATGGCATCAGGCAGAATTTGTTGTTGTATTCCTTGTATTTCCACAGCTCTGACAGCTCTGTGGAGCTAGAAATGCTTTTGCATATCTTTTTTTCCTCGTGCATTAGCAGACAATTCCCACGCCTCCATGGCACGCGCAATTATTTTAATAACCACAAATATTTCCAATGCATTTCACACGTTTTTATTCACCCAAATATCGATATTACACTAGTTAACAAAATTTTTATGTGGTTCAGTAAAAGAAAACAAGAGAAAACGTTAACCTCGGCTGTAACGAAGCTATGTATAATATACTTCACAAATACAAAAAAAAAAAGTTTCCTTAAAGAATATGATGTTGTTCGGGCAGTTTGTATGGCAGTTATATGTTGTTGTGAACCCATCTATATAATTTTTCACAAATTAGACTATGACGCAAACCAAATTTCAACAACCACTTGATTCCAAACGTTTACTTAGTATGGCAACTATACGCTATAGTGAGCCGATGCAGACAATTTTTTCGGAGATTATACCACTGCCCTAGGCAATAATTCATGCCAAATTTCTTCGGGATACATTCTCAAATAAAAACTTTTTCCATACAGAAACTTTAGGGTACACAATTTTTTTTTTTTTTCTTTTTTGTATAAAATATATTTTATTACGTTATTGAGCGCACATGGTTTGTACAACTGTTTAGTAAAAAAAAATTTGTTCTTTGCTGTTTATTTATTCAGCGCGTAAAGTTAGGTATTTCCGATCTAAAAACAGAAACCAATTGTTGTTCCCTGAAGGTTATATACATAAGTGAATACTTTATAGATTTTTTTATTATAATGGTGTCTGCATACCATTACTGCTTAAAAAGTAGTGACAAGGGTAAAGAAACTTGTTTTGTTTTATGATTCACTGTGACCTCAGCTTTATTTTTGCAAGAAATTAAATCACTGAGTAAGATGCCTAAAAGTATAAAACATAATACATAAATAAGTAAGTCGGAAGTCTTTATGTTTATTTCTTTCACCTTATCACTTACTACTTACCACGCACAGAACCTTGCCAAGTTAAAAAAAAAAATTCAATTTTTTTTTCAATATTTTTTTTTATCATTTTGGACTTTAATTAGTTTCTGAGGAAGCACAACCATTTTAATGGACTACTTTTTGCCATTTTTCCGGTAGAGACAAAGTATTCTGGTTTCTCGTCAAAAAACTGCAACAAATTTTCACAGGAGCCAACTTTACTTCATTAAGGGAGCGCCGCATTGACCGAAACAAATGGTATTCTTATGATGCAAGGTCAGAGCTATATGGTGGATACTTCAAAACTTCGCAGCMAAGCTCTCCCAGTTTTTCCGAGTCATCAAAGTTGTGTGTGGTCTAGCGTTTTCATTATGAAAGACGAAGCCATTTCCGTTGWTCAGTTCTGGCCGTTTTTTCGATTGCTTGCTTCAGTCTTATCAGTTGTTGACAGTAAAATGTAGAATCAATCGTTCGACCATGCTGCAGTAGCTCATAGTGAATGATTCTTTTCCAATCCCGCCAAACACTCAGCATTTGTTGAGCTTCACCACGCTTGGGCCMTGATCTTTTTCTCACTTTATTGCCGTCTTTGATCCACTTTTTGTCTCTTGTCTCCTGTTACCATTCGCAATTGCAGATGTTAATTCGGTCTATTAAATTTTTCACCGGCAATTCATGTGGCACCCAAATATCGATCTTTTTTTTTTTTTTTGGTAGTTTCTGTTTGTATGGTCAAAACCGTTGCTGATAAACGCTAAGTTGCTTAGCGATGTCATGACTGCTTATGTGACTTTACTGGTCAAACTTTTCCATAATTTCATCGGCTTTTTCAAAGGTAGGTCGACCAGAGCGARGTGCTTCTTTCACATCTAAATTTCCAGAACGGAAGCGAGCGAAACATTGTTGTGCTGCACACGAACTGATACAACATCAAAATACATTGGTGGTTTGCGTGGCATTTTTCCCTTTTTTATACAAAAATTTCAAAATTCAAGCGAATTTCTTTATTCTTTTTACTCATGACAGCTGTAACTTCTCCGAATTTAATTTACCACGCTTTAAAACGCYAAATGTTATGGCACAATGTGACTGGTAGCACTGGAGATATACGACTGTMACGACATCTACTGACAAAATACGAAAAAACTTTTTCGACTACCAATATTTCAAAGTTCTGACTAAGTTTTGAGACACTAGTTTATTTTGTACCATAAGAAGATTTATCACAATTGGAATATAAGTGAAAATTAAATCCTTACTCTTGATTTTATTTTATTTCCCGTACGATTTACCAGACATTATGAAACCAATTGTATTTTTAAATATAAATTTTTCCGAAAATTTTCATTTTTCAAGAAACAAAACTGGTTTTTTTCCATATATAATAACTTCGTAAATCCAGTTAACATTATAAATGCAGTTGTTGCATAGTTTGCAGGCAATTGTTTGAATTAAACCGACGCCGGCATTTATTATATACAATTAAGTCAAACAAATATTGTTTTGAACATACATATATGTATGTAAATAATAATTGTTTTTCGCAACAATTTACTAATACCATGTAGCAATGGATGACTAACCAAGCGATTGATTTAGACCTTGTAGGAAATACAGAATGGTAATAATTGAGTATAAAAAATACAATTATGAGATTATAAAATAAGTAGTGTAATYAAAATGAAAAAATCTTTAAATTAATAAATAAAAAATTTTTTTTCATTTATTTGCTTGTGTTTCAAATCTTCAAAATATTTAACGGACATTGAAAGTTGATATTCCTTTTTTTCCTGCAAAATTCCTAATATCTTTTTCATTGCACTTTCGGATTTCCATGCTGTTGTTATTGTAGCGGCATAAAAAACTCCTGAAGTAAGTTCAAGGAATGGTGTCGAGTTGGCGCGATAAAAATCCAGGTCGTTYCCGCTTACTTAAACCCGAATGTCGTAGGAACGGTTCGGATTTCCAATAGGATCGCTACTATCGTGTTTCACTCACAATAATTACAATTAAAATTTTTTTCGCTTTTGAACTTTAGCCTCTAATCATTGACGTGTTGTTTATACAGAATGAAACACCTTTGAAATTCATAGTCAATTGCAATATTTTTTTCCTGGGCACTGCGCTGTAATAATAACAGCAACAATTTCTTAGTTATTAGTAATTATTTGCGGTGCGGCAAATTATTGAATGGAAATATTTATTGAATAAATTTATTGAATTGGCAGGGAGAAACTAATTTTCTGGCGCCCTTGCGTACCAAAAATAAAAATTGCTACTTAAATCTTCAAAAGAWTATATACTATCTCACCGAAACACTACTACCTCTTAACCATCTGAGCTCCCGGAAATGTTGCACATTAAAAAATAAATACAATGGAATTCTACTAATATCCAATTACCTAACTGAGAGCATTTCGTTGCTCAGCAATTGCTTAGAAACACTTGATTGACAGGCATATCAGAAAATTTGGTCTCATATGTACGGCATATTTGCTAAATTGGTCTGAATGTTTGTTGTCAATGACAACCCGTAAAGTTGGAAGAGGTAAAATTTGGTTTATATTTTTTCCTATAAAATAAAATCAGCACTAAAACGCGCTTAAAAACATTTATCAAAGAGTTTTATTATATTTAAATACAACTTTATTGCCTTTGTATAATCCTCATCCACTTCCTCACGAATATCGGAAATAATTATATGTATATATTTAATTATGAACATACAGTAGAAAGTGATTTTTTATTGCGACCTTTTAGGGGCATAATGTAAACGTTTAGCTTTTTCATTTTCGCTCCACAATGTAGGCAACGATTTTCAACATTATCRTCATGTTTGAATATAAGCCGATAAGTATAAGAGAGTCAATCTCGATTACGGCACTTCTCTACTCGTTAAGCTTGCACTCTCAACAACAAAATGTGAAAGAAGCGTATACGCTCCAAAATGTAGGCAACTATAATAAAATGAGGGTCAGTCTCCGTTACGCTCTAAAAAAAAATCTCGAAAAAACAACAATGTTATTCAATTTAATTCAACACAAGAGCGCATATGGATAATTCATTAAAGTAGAAAAGCTATATAATTATATAAATTATATATATAATTTTTTTTCGCGAGGTGTAAGTTCAATGCSAACCACGCCATCTGTAATAAGCTTAGCAAATAAACGAAGTTATCCAAAAGAATATTTTRGTCAACGAGCTTCGACTAAAGCTTCATTGCAACGATTAGAGTACAGTACGTGCAATTATATATTTTACGTGCCAATAAAACATCAGAACTCATTGAAAAGACACTCTTAAAACTTGTAATTAKCCTTCAGCAATTTTATCGCTCCAACTCGCGGTATACGCACACAAATGCCACGAAGCAATAGTTAGATTGTCAACCTTCAAAGTTCATTAACATTTAATACGAAAATGCTTTTGTTTTTTTGTTTTTATTTCTTTAACAAAGTTTATCATTTTTTATAATAATAKAATAAAAAAACGTTTGCCAAATTATGCACAAAAATTGGCGTAATATTTGCAGCAAACAGTCTAGACTTGAGTTATTTTTTACCTATGCACACACAATTATGCACACATATACTATTATTGTTCTTTTTGTATATTTCTTTAGCCAGTAAGTGACAAGTRTTTCATTTTTCAAATTCTTTYCACACGATTTTTCAYTACATTGTTGAGTTTTTATATCGCRTCGTTTTTGTGGCGTGGATTTATCGCTACCCTCGTCTGCTAAGCCCAACTGTCAGCCAGTCAATCACTAATGCGATTTCTATGGAAATTAGCCAAAACCGCGCTTTTGTGTGCAACTTCTTAAAAAACATACTTTTCCATCAACTTTTTTAGTTATTTGCGGAAATCTTTCTAAAAAAGTACCAATTCGATGCAATAAATATACGCTTTCCATAAAATTGTGCAGTTTTTGTAAACACACATGCCTCCACGTTTACRTACAAGCATCATTAAAATGCAGAAGTATTGTTGCAATTATTGAACACATTCTGTAAAAAGCTTTTAATATTCAAAATATCACTGAATTTGAATACTAAAAAGTTCTTAATAAAAACAATGAAACTGTTACATTTGACCATGGCTTTTGGGATTTGTGGCGAATGTAATTGTTATGCAAAATTCTCATGGCTAATGAATGTATTCGCTATAATTCTGTGCATAAAAAGTTGGAAATAGTTTTTGCTCAGTTTATCTATAAAATTACACTTAACTATCAAATTTAGTTTTGGGTGTGATAATTCCATTTTAACAGCTAAACAGCCAACAGTTGCTTTGTTTGATTAATTAAATATATTTCATTGCATAAGCACCATGTAAMTATGAAGTATGAGAAAAACAGACAGAGTATTCTTAAATCTCAAATCGCCGAATTTAAAAATTATGTATACTAAAAWTAAAATTAAAATATGTTTTAAACAAAAGAAGTAATGAAAAAAATTCAAAAATATTTTTTTTTTTTGTGTTTGTACATAATATTTTGAAAGGGTTACATGTTACATTACTTTCTTCTACAAATTTTTCTCATATAAACAATTAAATATTTTTTTATATTTTTTATTGTTACAAACAAACACTAATAATACAGAAATTCTGAAATTTTTGGAAAGCAATATTTTAAACTCACTATTTCCGGTGACAGTATAACCTTAACTTAGAATTTGGACGAAGGAAAAAACTGAAACTTGGCTTAATGGCAGACATTTTAACCAAGAAATGCAAATATCAGAGAAAATGTCACGACTTTTTTTTCAAATAATTGCAATGGAAAGAAGTCTATCATCAAAGTTCTTAAGAATTGTATCTCAAAGAGCTGTGTAAAATTTTATGAAGATCGGTTGAGTAGATCTCGAGAAATCTTGCCATTCGACTTTAAAAACTCAGTTTCTAGGAAAACACGTTTTAAGACGGCGCACTTAGCCTAGCCCTAGCCAGCCTCGAGCGCACAACTTCTCAAGGCTGTATCTCCGAAACTATTACTCGAATCAAATTGAAAATTTAGAACAATATTCTACAAGTTGCAGAATTTAATAAACAATAAAATAAAATCGATTTTTTGAAATCCGTAAACCCATGTAACYCCCGGAAGAAGGTCGTTTTGGCAGCCGAAAACGATATTAATTATGTCTAACAGACCTTATCGCTCAACTGTCTCCCTTTTATGCCAMAACATCGTCCTCCAAGCTTAAATGATGATTTACATAGTTTCACACCTCAAATTATCTTTTAGTACCAAGCGTACTAGTACATGTAAATAGTCAGACTAGAGGATCTAGAAGCACGAAATAAAATAAAAATTTCAACGTTTAGTTATATATTTTTTAATAATTTTTTTCCAAATTTATATACGAAAAAAATCATGTAATACATACGTGCTTGGACTAAGAACATACAACCCACCCATTCCTACACTAACTCGCAAAAAGCAAACAAATTTTGATAATATAAATTTAATTCCACAAAGACATTAATATTRCGAACATATGTACATTTACAATAATGCTTAATTGATTGTTGTATTAATTAGTTTTTGTAAATATTGCGGTTCCATACCACACTTGATATTACACAATTTTCGCGGCTTCGCTTGGTAAAAATAATATTTGCTTTTAATCGCCAAACAATTTATTTGTGCGTGCTTGTGTGGATGTGCTTTTCGAAAATTTCCATAATTATTTTGTGGTTCAATTTCATTACAATTAAGTGGTAATTAAACCGCGTTTGCAGTTAATAACACGTTTGGACAAATTAATAAAAAAAAAGGTGTTAAGTCATTATTTTGAAAAGCTTTTTAAAATAAATACTTTATTTTGTTTGAGATTTGGAGAAAAAACGAATTAACTAGTTATTGCAAAGCGGCATTAGGAATGATTACATTTTGGATATGATTTTTTTGTTTCTAATCAATTAAGCGCTTTAGATTGCACTAGATTATTTGACGAATTGCTTGTTTTTTATTTATTATAACGCTACCTTTAAAATACAATCATGCTTTAAATAAATTTCCTTATCCTGGCAACCTGTTTCGCTATTTACTTGTTGTAGGGGAAAGTATTTATAAAATTCCCTCCTCAATGCAAGCTGCTACCTTACKCATTTCTGCTACRAAATGCAACCTTGAAATCACTCGYATGTRTGTATATACATATATAAACAAATCACAAGCATTAGGAACACGTACCCCACACMAACTGTCAGGCATCACCACAACCGCCATGTCTATTTTCCATAGAATAACTCGGTGAAAAGATCTAACAGTAAACACGATGCAAGCGTTGCAACATTTTGCATTCGTGTGCAGTCACTGAGCTGCTTTTAATTCAATTAATACTTTTTTTTAATGTACGAAAACGAGAAAAGGAACTGCGTGCAAAATGCTTTAACATAAATGTTATATAATTGATTTATTTATGTGTCTATATGTAAAATATTAACTAAGTAGAAAATGATACTTTAGTTGATAACCCCTTTCAGGTCTTCAGTTTCATTTGTTTTTTTTTACAGACTGTGCGAGCCCCTCACCAGTACTTGTATGTTATTTTTAGTGCATTATTAATTTAATATCATACATTAAAATTAAAGTTGGGAAACCAGTTTTTGTCTTTCATATARCCGGCTACCCGATTAATCATTGGCTCGAATCACGAGAAGCAATAGTACTTGCTTGTGTTTTTACTTTTGTATCATCAGCTGTTTGCTGCTTTATCAATGCACACAACCACATTTACACCCTAGACAAGAACCCGCATAGTTAAAGACATCTACATTTATAGTGAGGACAACAATCCGCAGAGATACATTCTAATTTCAACACGATTTGAATTTGATTAAGAATTAATGATTTTTTTGTGCTTGGTGAAGACACATAGAATATTTTTGGGGAACCTGTCATTGTGACAGTGCTTGGAGGGAAATTAATCTAGGTCCAATTCCGTTACCGTATGTTTTAGGAAGAAATGTTTACTATAAAAATTATCTTGTATAACTCGGTTTATATTTACAAATTTTTGATTTTAGTTTAGATGAATATTTTTGCTTTTTAAATCGATCTTCTTTGTATTCTCATTTGTTCTTGGAACCATTCATAATAATAAAACTGTTCTAAATTTTCAAAACCAARCTTGGTAGCACTGAAGATTGCGACTATACCACTATAATGAAGTATCATAGCATACTCCCTTGCACGAATTCAACTGGCTAGYTTTATTTTTTGCTTTTAAATATAATGTTTGTGACCAGTGAACAGAAGCGARCCGAAATATGGCGAATCGAAGATAGCTTACGGATGTCTCATAAATACTGAGGCAGTTTCGGGCTATCAATCGTACRCTAAAATGGCGTCACTTTGCTTTACGAAGTGAAAAATTACTTTCTTTCAAAACTATTACTGATATTGCCGAGAATTGTATCATTATCATATAACTTTTGTACGAAAAACATAAAGCTGACAAATTTAACCGCTTCCATTGAAATACACGATCTTAGTTGATCGAAACATTGAGCCAGCTAACACTGCCACAAGCAAATGTAGCACAGCGCAACTACTCCGCGCCAGTTGCCAGCGCAAAGTGCTTAAATGAAAATTTCTTAATTTGATGGCAACGAATTTAATGCTACGATTTAGAATCCTTGAAAACTTTTAAGTTTTTGCGCAAAGTGTTGTAAAGTTGTGCCAATTGCAGCAACATTGTTGTCACATTTCGTTGTGACATTGCATGCGCTCTTGCCGCAAACTGTGCGCCACCACTTCATCGGGCTGGAAATTTACCTGGACATAAAAGCAGCCAATTTCAATTAACTCGAACAGCAAAACAAGCAAACAGACGCACCACAACGACAGCCGGCAAGCGTCCAACCAACCAACCAACCAACCAACCAACGAGGCAACGGCCCACCACCGACCAAGTAATCGAGCAACTTGAAGTAAATGAATGACGTTTAAGTTTATGGCGTGGCCGTCGATGTTGCAATTTTGCTACTTTTGTTGTTTGTCTTTGCCACGACGACAACGCTTTCTTGGCAACTTTTTGCTGCTGTAGGAGAAAAACGCGTAAAAACTAAAGTTCTGCGAAAGGGAATTGTTGGTTACTCATCCGCAATGTTGGGCCTGAGTGTTCGACACTTCAACTGCCATAGCATGGCCGGTGTGGTGCGCCGCTAAGTGAGGCCATCCGCAAAAAGCCATAACAACAATAGTAATAAACAACATGAAGTAGTACTTTAGTTAAACTATTAAGTGATATTGGAACGCATCATCGACGTAGCATTAAAAGTTTAATTGAATTAAGTAAATAAAAATGACGTCGACCAGCGGAATGAGTGATGAGCGAGCGTATATAATGGTGCGCATATATAACAGTACGCGTAGTCGAATATTGTCGCAAAAACGAACGGTAAACCATAAAAAGTTGAAGTCGATAATGAAATCAGTTGAAACTCGCAGTGAATTCTCAAAATGAAGTTGAAATTAATGCTGAAATGGCGCAGACATTGTCGTTGAAAAACGAATGTAATGAAAAACAGATGTGACCTCATCGTTTTATTTTACATTTTTTTAATATTTTTTCTTTTACTATAATTGTTGTTATGTCGCAAATTCAACTAATTGAAACTGGTAGTAAAATAACTTAAGAAGCTAAAGGTTTAATCAGTACTGTAGGTTCATATTATTGCAATTTCTTGAAGTCAATTAGACCACCTCAATATAATGAATTYGGAAAATTGTTCAAAATATTTTGAAGATATCATAGCAACGGGTTTTTAAATAGGAACCGATAAGGACAGTAAAACCGTCACATTTTTCCCCACTCTTTGGACATTTCGCTTCAGTAAGTCTTGCCATTTCATCGTGAAAAGATATACGATCCAACAACGAGTCGAAATTATTAAAATTTACTATCGAAATTTGGAGACAGTGGCCTCAACTTTAAGAGCGGCATTTCCAATTTATGGTTATCCGGATCGTCTTGTCAAATCAAAAATTGAGCGTCTAGTGGAAAAATTTCAATTCACAGGATCAGTACAATATGTTCCCGTTCCAGTGAGAAAAATAAGTGCCCATAATGTCGAGATTATTGCTGTGGCTAGCATATCAATTGAGGAATACCCAACAACAACAGAAGTTATACCAAACTCGATTTCATCACTGAAAACTACCCACAGCGCTTCGCCAAACAACATAAATAATTTACTTGCATACTTATCAAACACCATAATATGATAAATCTAATCTACATGTCATAATTCTAACGGAAATKCTCAAAAGTTCACTATCTATATAGAAAACATTAAACAGAGCATTAATTATACAAAGGAAGTGATAATATATGAGCATAGCTTGTTGCGAATTAGTAACAAATTTTACAGTTATTCGAACATATATACGCATATTTATTGCCATCATTTCTCAACGAAGCGAAAATTATAATTAATAGTTCTAGATGCTTAGTACAAGGAGAGTACTTCAATAAAATCCACAATATACACATATTACATACATACATGAATAYATATKTACATACATATGTACTCTCATACTTATTAWTACACCGTATAAGCAAAATATAATGATGACATGAGTGTGTGTGTGTGCGCTCATCACAACTTCATAACTTACAATTTCGGCAAGCGTAAAATCTGTTTGCGACAATGAGCTGGTGCAAGCACCGAGTGCCGAGTGCCGAGTTTGTGACGTTAATGTCAAAGTGTGTGTWTTCGGTCGGTGGAGTCAATGCCAGYGCCCGARGCAGGCAGGGCGGCTAGTGTAAGTTATCTGCTTGTTACTGTCTGCTAACATTGTCAGTTAGATGTTTTGTCTTTGCTTTTGTTTTTGCTTTTTTCACTCTCCAATTGCTGCTACTGCTGTTGGCAATTTGACTGTACTCATGGTGGTCACTCTGACAGCAAGTTGTAACAATTATATTAGTGCGGTTTTTATTTTTTCTTTACRTGCGCTCTATATATATTGGGAGCTTTGGTTACGTAGTTGTTGCCTTTATATATATACTCACAAGTGACAGCAACGGCAGCACCATCAACACCAGCAGCATCAGCGGCATCAACAGCAAGTGTTGCCACATAATCTAATGATCCTAACAACTTAGTCTTTAGAACATTTCATGCAATTCAAATAAAAGCGTTGTGGAGGCACAAAGTCACTTACAAACACGCACGAACGCCGAGTTGATTGCAATTGTTCTGGCTGYTGCTGCCACTACAACCGTTAACTATACGTTACATACATATAAGCTAGTCTAAATGTTTGTTTGTGTTTTTGGTGGCACAACTTACAATATTTGCTAACTGCGAACTGCGAACTGCAAAATTCGCACAGACAGCTGGGCGACTGTTGCTGCAATTTTACTTTTTGTACTTAACTTGCCTACCTCTTGATGYTGTTGCTGTTGTTGTTGCTGCTGTTATTATTATTGCTGTTGCGTTGCATTGCAGTTGCAGCAAGTTTTAGTTTTATTCACTTGTAATATTCATGGCGCAACACTTCCACAGMSCGTCGTATGGCAACTGACAACTCTAATGACATCACTACAACTCATTAGGAAATTTTGTTGCAACGACAAATTGCGCCAAACTCACTGACACTTCTTAAAAACAGCAGCGTGGTGTTCTCGTGACAGCGACATGCTTGTTTATCATTATAATTGTTATTGTTGTTTGTTTTTTTTTATTTTTTTTTTTTATATTGTAGTTTGTAACTTGTCATAGGTTTTCCTCTGTACTTCCGAATTCTTCTTCTTTATTCGCTTAGACAGCGCTTACGTTGTTATAGCCGAGTTTACAACAGCGCAAACGTCATTTTTTCTTTTGAGCAGTTTGGTAACAATTGTAGACTCCAAGCGAAATCAGGTTCTTCTCCACCTGATCTYTCCAACCGAGTGGAGGTCTTCCTCTTATTCTGCTTACCTCAAGGGATACTGCGTCGAATACTTTCAGCACTGAAGTGTTTTCTTTCATTCGAACGGCATGACCTAACCAGCGCAGCCGCTATCTCTTAATTCGCTGAACTGTCTCAGTGTCGTCATATATCTCGTACAGCACACTGTTCCATCATCTGCCACATTCGCCGTTGCCAATACGGAAAGCACCATAAACCTTCCGTAGAATCTTTCTCTCGAAAACTCGTAACACCGACTTATCAAATGTTGTCATCGTCCATTACTCTACACCATATAGCAGACGGGGATGATGAGCGACTTGTAGAATTTAGTCTTTGTTCGTCGAGAGAGCACTTTACTGCTCAATTGCCTATTTAATCCGAAGTAGCACCTGTTGGTAAAAGTTATTCTGGGAGGTATTTCGACGCTGACGCTCTTGTTGGWGTTAATATGGTTCCAAGATAGAAAAATTGTCAACGACTTCGAAGTTATGACAGTCAACAGTGACGTGGGAGCCAAATTGCTAGAGCGACGACTGTTTGTTTGATGACTTTTTTGTCTTGCCTACGTTCACTACCAGACCCATTTGTTTCACTTCTTTGTCCAACCTGAAGTAAGCGAAACTAACAAAGGGTGACAATCTGCTGGAACTGGTGTACTGTATTCGATTCGCTACTCTCTAATGATTGGCAAATCGAAGACAACTGATGCTAGTGGAAAATGCTTCTTCTTTAGAATCCTTAACTTATTTTCGTTCATAATAATTTGAAAAATCTTCAAAAATATTTCTTCCCAATATTTACTACTCCATTCAACAAATATAGCAGAAATAGTAAATAATATAAATTCTACAACTGAATGAAACTTAAAACCTTCTCCACTTGCTATTTTCATTTCTTGCTATATCTGTTCCTTTTTATCATTAAACAACTGCTCGCTGAGTTAGAAAAGTCTTGAACTTGTACCCTACTCRTGTATACAAGGCGCGATAAGTATATCAATAAATCAATCTTTGCCACTCATTGCCATCGCAGCAGCATTCAACTTGTGTATACTATGTATTCCAGCGACTCACAGCGGATATCCTTGCACTACATTAATTTCATTTTAATCCAGACAATAAATTCTAATTTCTGCATTGGTAAGCGCCACCGTCAATTTGCAGTGAACTGCGACGCTGTAAATATACTATGCCATATTTATGTGCGGACGTGTGTATTTGTAACTATACAGTTATATTTTGAAGTGCTATATATAAATCCAAAGCGCGGAATTGCTCGWGCAGCGCCGCTGGTGATGTCCTTGCGCAACATGACGCATCCCGGCTGGCAACACTCCAGACGCCAAAGCAACTGACACAATTGCGGTGCACAGTSGTGTGAGTGGAGGAAAAGTAGCAGCAAATTTTAAGTGATATAAATTTAATTTTTATTTGATTTTTATTTAAAAAAAAGTCCTTCCTCCAAGTCTTTATTAATTGTATCCCAAAGACCTCGAGCGCACAAGTTCTCAAGGTTGTATCCCAGAAACTGTTACTCGGAKCAACTTGAGAGATGTCGTAAAATTTAATAAGACAATTTTGAAACCCKTAAACCCATGTAACCCCTTAAGACTTACATACGATAAATTTTTCGAAAAATTTTAGGGAAAATTTTATTACATAATTCTTAAAGGAAACATTCAGATTCAGAACCGGTTTTTTTTTAATTTTCATAACCGATTTTTGAAAAAATAATGTCATTATAAACAAATTTTAGCACATTTTATGAAAGCTCGTTACACTGTGCGCTGCGGCATAAATAAAGTGATGGATGTAAAACAGCATTTCGGTGAAAATTAAAGTGAAATTATGAAAATTATGATGATGGCTACACTGTAGGTTTATTGCGCGATAGATGTGTAACGACGTATAGACGAAACTGAGACTAAAGTCTATATTTCATCAACATAGCTATGCCAATGATTGTATTAGGTCTACAACTTTGCTCCCGTGGTTGTTTTTTTTTTTTTTTTTTTTTTTTTTTTTTTTTTTTTTTTTTTTTTTTTTTTTTTTTTTTTTTTTTTTTTTTTTTTTTTTTTTTTGTTTGGAAATTTAAAGCTTTATTGTATAAATTTGTTTATTTTATGATCCATTTTTTTGTAAACTGACACAATTTGCTTTACAAAAATTCTATATTTTTTAATACCTAATAGAAATCATATAGATGGTAGTAGTAGAGTAATAGTATTATCTATGAGTGTGTCAGCGTCAGTAAAGCGTGGACGGGTCCTCAGCCGCAATTTTCTTGGTATTAAAAAAGAAAAGCAAAATTTCCCGCAAATGTCGAAAATTCGGCTCAAAAAGTGACATTTTCAGTTGAGAATAAGTTTGGGATGCAAACAGATCTCTACAAATATTTTGTTGGGTTAATGTTGACACAAATGTCCAAGATCGATATAAGACGACGACAAAGCCGGGGTCAATTTCTATGATGGTGAAAATTTGGTTTAAGTTTAGTCCGATTATGAATGTCAATCTAAATTTTAAATTTTATTTTCTTAAATTTATATAATAATCTTAACTTTATTCATTTAATCACAAACTTCTCCATTAMATTTGGAACCTGTATAGTAAAAAATACCTCTGTATGATGTCAATTAAGTTTATATACTTCCACAGAAAAAATGTGCACATATAAAAATGTAGAAAAAGTACAAAAAGCAGAAGTCGTGGAAGTTTAAAAGAACTCCCGCCGCAATTGTAACACAAGCTGTTACATAACCGCAACTGGGCCACAGCAGGCTTTAACAGGTTTTTTTTTAGAAAAAATATGCAAAACAGAACGCGAAAAATACACATGTGACTATATAACATGGCGCTGTTGCGAACTTGCGACATATGCCATTACATACATATGTATGTATGCAATATATACGTATGTGTGCGCACATTAATCACAAGCGTTGATATGATGAAGCGTTGATGTTGTGCGCTAACCGCAAACACAATAGTGGCAGTGRTAGCAGTTGCGGTGCCCGACGAGTTTAAATTAAATGATTTCATCAAGCCAGCAAATAAACATGCGCTCTGCATGTCCCGACACATTCGTATATATGATATATGGTATGGTTGCGATATGAGAGGGATATTGTTAGTGTGTATGCTATATATATATGTGTATGTGGACTTGTTGCTGAAAGCTGCACGGAGTAAGTTGCAATTCGATTATAAAAAATGTTTTTAAAAAAAATTCAAAAGAGAGCATACTGGCGGTATGTTAATAGAGTATTCAGGAAGTGTATGAAGGCATTTTTACTTTGCGAGAAACTTTCTAGTTTCTTATTTATTTCTGTGGGGTGATATACTCCTATGCTGTGGCAGAAGTGTCAAGAACGAGTCTTGCCTAATTTAGTTATTCTTAGTGATATATTTGACATCATTAAAGGGTTGCATGAGTTTCCTCGGGTAAAAATCAGCCTTTTTTCAACAATTTTTTCTCATATAAAAATAAAATGTTTTATTATAATTTTTTATTGTATTATTGTGTATTTTATCGTGTATATTTGTTAACACCTTTATCAAAGAAATTCTGAAATTATTGGAAAAAAAAATATTTTGAACTCGACCATGCAACGCCATTTCAGGTGACCCCTCAGAAAAAAATGCGCCACGCGTAGGCAGATTAACTCTTTACAGGTTCATCTAAAGTCAAAAATACGTTTATTAGCTAAAATCTTAACTTAGAACTTGGATAATGGAAACAAAWACTGAAAATTGGGTTTTTGGGCAAAAAAAATTTTTTTTTAAATAGTTTTAATCGAAAAGAAATCCTTCATCTAAGTATTTGCGAAAAAATCTCATAAATATCGAATAAGCAGTTCTCGAGAAATCTTACCAACCGACTTCAAAATAACGGTTCCGAGAAAAACACCTTCGAATTCATAATATGCCAAATTCTACAATTAAAGCCCTATCTTCCACCATATATTATACACGATGCCCCACAACTGAGTATATTTTGTGTTCAAAGTATGAAGAATATGGTAGGACAAGAAGCCATGCATAAACCAGTTGGATCCATTGCGATACCAGATTAAATTCAGTATGAAGGATAACTCAACAATATTTTTTCGAAGTTTCCTTAGTTTTGAATACTAGCAAAAGTCCAATTTCGTTCTGGAACAGTTTGGTCCACATACGTATATTTGCTAATGACTTGAACATTTGGAGTATTCAGCGAAAACCGCAACACTTTCTGCTGCCATACCAAACACATAAATACAAATTTTGCTGACAGTTAACATTTCTCATGAACCGCAACTTAAAATTACAGCAGCGCACAAACACATACATACACATAACGAAAAAAAATTTTAAGCATTTCTCACGCTTGCCCTCCGTCCATCACGCCATCGCGCCATGCAGCACACTTTTGGCGGCACGTCTCAACGCCGGCAACCGCAGCAGAGTTCCGCACGCATTCCACCCAGGCCGCGCGCCTTCGTGCACAGCCCAACCCCCATCGAGTATGCATAGTTGTAGCGCGCGCCCGCTAAATATTAATTTTAACTACGCAAAACTTGTGCAACATTGGCAATTTTTCACTTTATTCTTTAAGCCAAACATACAAAATAAATTACCGGAATTTCGCAGAACAATATATATTGCTGCACAGTGGCCACGGTGGTGGCAGCTGTAGTGTTGGCATATTCTATGAGCAAAGCAAGGCGCATTTGGTTTCATTGTGTGCGTTTGTGTGCATGTGCGGCACGAAGACCTGCCAAAACGTACGATTGCACACCAACAAGAGCGTAGTAAGAATAACTGCGTCACTTGCAACATGCAACATGACTTGCGTGGCACTAACGGTGCAATAAAAGCGTGCCAAACATTGGCAAAGAAAATGGCCAGGGCGCGCGAAGTTGTGCGAAGCAGCGAATAGCGGAAAGCGAACTTTAAGCGCTCGGAGATAAATGAAACCAATTGAAACTTAAAGCAACAAAAAACAAGAAACGAGTGCGAGTGCGAGTATAAACACAATTGGGCGAAGTTAGCTCCAAGTGAAAGTAAACTTAATTGCTTTGACGGCAGAGTTTAAAGAGTTSTCAGTTATTAACTTGTATTTGMTAYATATGCATGYATTTGATATATATGTATGTATATATTATGGCGGTTCTAAAAATTGTCGGGAAAGATTSTTTAATCTCTGCAACTCAATGAATAATATTAACGAACAAGATATGGCACTATTKGGGGCTCATCACTAACAACTTTTAATATATTCGTTTAAGTTTAACGATTTGACATTTTTGACAGCTGTCAAAAAACTTATTTGCTATTATTTCTGTCTTATATGAAGTGTTTAACACATTGCTGTATCTTTTTGATATTTGTTAATGTTTGCTTCAACAACTACTCCATAACAGTATTCATGTACAAATTCTTCATCTATTTTTTGGCTDGTCGAAAAAATATTTTCGTATTTCTGATCAAACTTCAACTTTTTTTTATATTTCTAATGAACTTACTTGAACCAAATATGAACCATTTTGGTCGACCAGTTTTTGCCGTTTTTCCGCTCGAGACTTACTTCCAGTTTGTGTTCTTCTAGTAATTGTTTCACTTAGCTATGGTTATAGGTTTCAAACCTTTCCGTTCCAGTATATACACTTTCCAGTGCGCTTATTTAGACTTAGTGGCCGTAATCCTATTTAATTTAAATCGCCCTAAAGCTTCTATGTATGTATGTTCAGGGACCTCTATAATCACTTACCAATAGCTTCTTAAACCTTTCCTTGCAATTAAAAACCAATAAAAAGTTAATCCCTTCTCTCTTAATTCCAACACAAATTAAATAAATAAATAACTGCAATGTACTGCAGCAATAGATCACTGTAAACACTGCTGAGTACGCTGCAAAGTGCTCTTCACTTTTTTCTTTCTTATGTCTCGCTTTCAAGCAAAGAGAGCTAAGTACATATATGCCTCGCCACAAATTTACAGTAATTGCAACGTTTTGTATATTTTATTCAAACCTTTTGGCACAAAGAAATGATGGCAAAAATGTGTACTGCACTACACGGCACTAGTGCTTATCTAAGTACTTTTCGGTATATACTTATGTATGTACATACATATGCATGTATATACATAAGTATATGCCCACATGCAGTTGGCTGGCTACCTGTTGTGCACAGTACATTTGGCGCTCGCCTTGGAACGCTTATAAATACTTTATGCTATTTATTGCCCGATAACTTGTCTAAGCATTTTGCTATGCTCTAATGGCTGCACTTCAATTATTAAGTATTTTCAGAAGATAAAAAATGTAGGAAAGTGGAAAGTTTAGAACTTTACCATTATTACTACTTTTGTCTTGTGTGTTTTGTATGCAGCCCAAAGTGTTTACTAATGTGCTTGGAAGGAAGAAAGCAAATTACATATTCGGTAAAAGTTCGTCTTTAGCATACTTTGAATCTTTGGTCACTACTTGCAGCTAATAATATTAAGTGTTGTTTCAGGATTGTGTGACAAAATTCTAGCGCAGAACAGAATCTTTCAGAGCTATGAGGAGTTGACAAATATTTTTTTATAGTAGGRGGGAAGTATCGAAATACGGAGTRCGGAACTTRAATCMGCTAAACCTAACCTACTCCGAACTCATGTCTTTCCCACGGATCCATGGCCACTCAGTACTTAGGTTAGATGGAAATACAGGTCCCCAGGTCGTTTGGTTATCCACAAATGAATGTCTAAGATAAGTCCTTAACCTATCGTACTTTCGATTTAGAGTTTCACCACCGCTGCTACCACATTGTAATGTAGTTCTCTCTGATTTTTTCCCACCTTTTAGAGGGCTGTGATAGCTGATATAGTCGAGAATTCGTCCCCCTGGAAGTCAATAGGCGGCATGCTGACTAGTACTTCCGCAGCATCGCTTAACATTGTTCGGAAAGCACTTATTACTCGCATTTCAGAAAGCTGCTGAACTGCTTTTGTTGGTCTTGCATATTATTTTTTGTCTAGAAGCTATTCTAACTACTAGCAGAACCTTTGTGGGTTTCTAGATATGTAAAGTAAATGTTGTAGACTCCTGGTTTAAGGCATAAGCAGTAGTTAGTTCCAGTGCAGCCAAGGTTAACGGATTTTCTTTATTTTATTTATGATTTTGAGGCCACTAAGTTTTTATCAGTAGAGTAATTTCGACATTTTTATTTCAACTATCACTTCACCATTTTTCACACCTTTCCATAATAAATAAATGTCAAATTCGAAACCTCTATGGCAACGAATCATGTAAGCTGAGTAGTTCATTAAGTAACATACTATATAAATATACATACGAACGTACATATAATATGAAAATGCTTTTAAGCCAAAGTTGTCAGCAATTAATTTTTGCAGCATTGTAGATGTCAAAAACTCGTAAACCATTCATTTCGGTCATTTTGTGTTAATTGAATGAAGTTAAAATGAATTCGAAACCAAACAGTACCACTCACAAATGTGCCGCAGCAATGTCAAGTGGTATTTCATTTGTCAGGAGAGGACTCATTACTTGGCCGAACAACTTCTCTGTGGCATTTACAAGAAGAACATACTCTTCACAAAAGCTGTGTGCCATTGACGGCCACTAAACGTATGCAAATGTGGTGTTGTATATGTGTGTGATTTTAAAGTCCATGCAAATAACCCGGAGCAGAAACGCAAACAAAGCTCTGAGCCCGGAGCCAAGAATCAGCAGGCAGCCAAACTATGTCATTATCTAATAAACTTTCAAACGTTTTACTATTCTTCAATGCTATGSTGYACAGCAGCAACAACAACAAACAATTTCGCCGACAACAAACACTGCAAATAGTCGACCACAATGCCAAAAGCACTCTAAACACTTTGGTGGCTCTTTCCTGAGGACTTAAGGATACAATACTATTGCATTACGTTTATATATTTGTTGTTGTTGTTGTATTTTTTACTGTTATCTGCACTGCCAAGCCAAGGAGAATCGGGTCGAATTAAAACATAAAAACAATAAGTACATATAATGGAAGTAGGTGAGRTGACGAAGCAGCAGAGTGTGAAAGAGAGTGAGACAGTGAGGTGCAGAATGAGTAGTGTTGTAGAGTGAAATTCAATTACACYAGAATTGTTGGAGATTTATGTTTTGATTTGCTTRCTGGCACAACAGCGCCACGGAATAGAATATTCGTCGAAAGAATAGAGTGAAAAACGCAAATCCTTTCGCTTGGCAGCCGCACGTAAAAGCATAAATAGACGAGCGGCACACACTCCTCATAGTGGCCGCAGAGGTCGAGAGGGCAGTCGTGACAATAGCCGTATGCATGCCACACAGCATGTGGCAAACAGCTGCAGTGCTGCAGCACCAAGGAGTCTACGAGAGGCGAGAGAAGRAGCGCAGAAGCCGCTTAGACAGGATGTCTTCATGTGGCCAGAGTAAAGTGTGCTAAATGCATATGCCTTACGTTCCAGTATGGCACCTCACTTGATGTAGCACTGTTGGATACCATCCAGCGCACTGCATGGCACAGTGAGCCATGGCGCAACCAGCCAATTGGCCAACCTGCCTATAAACTACTCGAAGCGGCAACAAAACAAAAGCGAAAACAAAATACAAAAAAAAAGAATTAAGTTTCTAGTAGTCTGTCGCTGCTCGAGAGCCTGCCAAGAGCGCCATATTCAATTTGTCGGTTATCACTGCAGGTCAAATCACTGGCCGCGACCCTTCGTGTGATTCTCTTCTCCGTATGTCTGTTTGTATGTGTTACTTTGCTGCCGCTGTTTGCGGTCTTCGCTTCTGGATTTGTCTACAAGTTGGCTGGCATTGGTTTGCACTTTGCATGTTTGCAGAAAATTGAGAAATTTAGTTGTATTTTTTTTTTTTTTTTTGTTTCTTTTTACACTATTTTTGCGGTTTTGATATTTTTATTAGCGTTGTCAGTTAGTGATAGCTTTATGTTGTAGACATTGAGTTACGAGTAAATTGTATTCTAATAGCCGCAGCAGGTTCTCAAAATTATTCATTTGGAAAGGGTAACGGGTGGAAGAATCTTACCGTTATAAAATAGGTTATATACATACATACTTACAAAGCAGTTTTCTGCTCGCAATCGTCGTTTAAAGAGAGACTTCTCAGAGTAGGGTTTCAATTATTGCTTTTAGTTCATAGTTGGCTCTGAAAATAACTGATAAAGACAATATAAAATAGTTAAACTTATTCTTAATAAACAGACTCAAAGTTAAACCGACTAACATCTTCTAATTGGAATTACTAGCAACAGAAGCCTCTCTGAGACAGCGACAGAGGCAGAGACAGTGAGTCTCCACTCACATTCATCAAAAGAGAACAGTTAATCAGGTTGGGTCAACGTTAGGGTAAGTCTATCTTGCAGATATGATCCAACCATAAAACAGTCTATTTTCTATTTTGACATACCCGGGAGTAACATCAACATTGCATGTCATTGCATCAACAGTCAACGAAGTTAAACATATTTTATTTTTTGTAGCCTAAAATTTCGGATTTTCGTGAATAATCTATTTTTATTTCAATTAATTTGGTCTTGGATCATATAGGGAGATCAATTCTTAGCATCGAGGGTTCTGTCAAATAGAAGCCACTGCTAARGTTTTGAAAAACTGAATGGACAAAACGCCCTACAAGAAGATCGGATCCAAATTCTATAGAGATGAATTTACATTCGGTCCCCATACGACTCAAAGAAGAGTGAGAAATAGTTGAAGTAGGCAAGGGATAAGCATCTATACGGATGGGTCGAAACTAGATAATRGAATGGAATCTTTACAGCAAAGCTAGAAACCAAAACCCACAACTGTCCACCAGACCACTAAAGTGTCTTCTTGTCTTGTCTTGTGTTGTTCTTGTTCTGACTAGGAGTATGTTCATAACAAGCCSAAAACCTCCGACGCTAGCGCTGCGTTATCTTTAATTTATGTAATAATTTTATTGTTATGTAAACTTTTATAAAATAAAAATATAAAAAAAATGTTCATAACAAGGAATCTATCTATAAATACAGATAGCTAGATGGCTTTAATATCACTAAAGTATCTTAAGGTTTCGTCAAAGTTAGTGAATCAGTGCTTATTTTAGTGGATCTAACATCCTATTCCACGATAAACCTACAATGGGTTACAAGACATAKTTATATCCCTGTGAACCAGATGGACGAGCCAGATCCGGCACTACACTACAATTAGACTCYGGAAATACGTTATAAACTTAGCTAAGTCTCGGCGGAATCAATCCCTGACTTACTCTAAAATCTAACTCCAGAACTCAAGAAGAAGTATTAATAGGTCACTGTCTAAWTAGCAAACATACCAGTAGACTAGGAAGGCCATGTAACGACTGTTGTAAAAGATGTCAGAAGATAGAAGAGGAGAACACTATAATACAACTTCTATGCGGAAAGAATTGCAACCATCGGTCGAGGGTATCTTGACGACGACCTAAACCTATCGGACTGACGAACTTTATCAGAAGCACAGGGTGCTTCAGAGAGAAGACAATACATTGAGGGGTATCACAATGACCMTCGTAAATGCCTAAGTACGTAATCAGGCAGTCACTCCAACTACCTACCTACCCTTATGGGTTATATTAAGTTTACCACGAGGTTTTTTTCAAACGATTTTTCTTGTTGATAGTAAGAAACGAAGAAAACGCCAATTAGTATAAGAATATTCATCTGTGCAAACAAAGTTTCTAARCATTTTTCGCACCAAAAAATACATTGTCATGTTGACTTAAGCTCATGCAAAAGTTACWCGAGTTTAGTTGCAGCCACATTCCCACGCATTCAATGTCAAGAAAAACTAAGTAAACAAAATTTTCTACCACTCTACAAAAGTTAAATTGCAGCTGAAGTTACTTTGCGACATGCCACACAGTTTGAATTGTCTTAAACAATAACAAAAATTCGAACGAAATCGAAACGARCAAATTACAGGACTTGTAAAGTAACACGACTTTGTATTACTTATAGAATATATTATATGTACATAGTATTATATAACGGGTGATCCAAGTAGAGGCAAACTGCCATATTTATTGTTCAATAATGTTTAGCATTTTACTTCATCAAGGAAAGACTTAAGGCTGAACAAATTAAATCAATTCAAGTTCTGTAAAGAATGGTTTCTTTTAGAAGGTAGGGAACTTTTAATGAAACACCCTGTAAAAAGAAGTTCCAATATGATTAATGAATCTAAAAAGTTTTTTTTTTTTTTTTTTGTTTACCCTACATGCACTTACATACATATATTTGTATGTGATATAAAAAAAAAACATTAATTAAGTGAGTCAAAAAAATATTAATGAGCTATATACTATATATAAGTAAGCAGTTAAGCCAGATAACTATACCAAACTACTTATACACATTCGATCACAGGCAAATGCTGACTTTAAGCRGCTTATGCTCGCAATAGCTAGCAACCATATTTATTTCAAAGAAAACTTGCGATTACCGGCTGCCATTATCGAACACACGGCTATAAAGCGAACAAAAAATATCGACAACAACGAAAAGGTGAACAAAAACAAATAAAAAACTGGATAACAACAACACATTTAACAACAATAACAATAAACTTAACAACAACAAAAAACTGAACAGCAAAAAACAATACAAATAGAGGCAAAACATTGCAACAACTCACACTGAAATCAAGCAAATCCATGTGCTGGCTCACGAAGGTTAAACGTGTAGCTCGACCGCAGTAAGCTGGAAATATGTTGAGGGAAAAATTAAAACGGAACGTATGAACGTTCCCGTATTATCCAGCTTAAAATTTATGGTTTGCGGTGGTTGCACAAGCATCACTGTTACATTTTGCCGCATACATAGATTTGTAYATACATGTCTGTATGTACAGTAATGCTTATGTACTTATATATATCTCATTTAACCGCAGCACATGGTAACGTACATTTGTGCGAAACTTAAATATAATTTACTCAAATACAATCCTAACGGTATACATGTACATACATAGAAAAAGAGTTCGTTTTGGTTAGGGAAGTGAAGAACCGATCGAAAATCTAGCTAACAATGCATTAATACATCCTGAAATAATACTTTCCCAAGCGCTGTAGTCATGTTAATACTAATACATTGGTAGTGTATTTTACGTGGCGGGACACAAACCTAGCGCATAAGCGTAGTGAGGGAAGGCTTTGCCTTCTTACTTTAGCGCGCCTTAAAACGCTTGTTTTTTGGCTACCCAGAGGATAAATATTCTAAGACGTCGGTCTTGAGCCATATGTAAAAGAAACGTTTCTGGCCACTCCCAAGTCAAAAGCGCTCCGAGGACTTTTCTCACTAGCCTGAACTTCTAACCATGGCACCATTATACAAAAACTTGTTAAATATTTTCTGAGTCGGTGAAGAAAATTTCTCCAAACAGCTGAGCCGATTGAATTGTATATTAGATATACTTTCCAGTTAATGATGTAAGAAAAATGTTAAAAATTATTTCTATTTTTTAAGTTACACTGAATTGTAATTTTTTCCCCAAAAATACTTTTTTCTGAATGGCGACTTTTTGTCGAAAATCAAGATGTTTACTAATTTTCGATCATTGTCGGTGTACATCTATTATTTTAATATATTTATTTTTGTTTTTGGTTTTAAGATAATTTAAGCAAAAATATCAAACTCATCCCCAGACACCTTTTTTTAATTACAAAATAAAATGTCTCTCCAAAAACGTAATTTTTGTGCTTGCAATGGAAGCAACCGCTTAAGAAAGATAAAAATATGGAAAGTTTGGCTATTAATCGACAAATATTTTCTTTATACAACCTGTARTCACAACAATTCCCACGCTATTTAGATTTTCATAATAAAACCCTTAAATATCTCACCATATATTAACACCTAAATTATTATATTTCTCTCTTACGACTTTCATTTACTCCATATCCCGCCTCACACTCCATCAGCGCTCAGCTTTCAATTTGACTTTCAAACTCTACTTTACACCAACAATAACAAACATAGCAACAGAGCTGCTACCTTCTCGTGCGCATGTAATTTTTATAAGATAACCATTTCCATGTTATGGTATAACGGTTTTTATAGCATTAAGAGCTTAGCGCACGTTGCTCCATTTAGTGTGTCTAATTGAGAAAAAAGCACGGCACATTGTAGCTGTAATGTCACAAATTCGAGCGCATGAAAGGGATTGAATAGTAACTGTCAATGTTGCACATACATATCGTATATACATAATAGCGAAGAAAGAGCAGRGACACAAAATAAATTAGAATTAAAAGGTATCCATAGAGCGAGGTACGGAGCAAGATAAGCAAATTCTGCGTTTAAAGTTTAGTTGAAACCGAGTGCTGCTTCTAATAAAGTAAGGTTAAGTAGAGAAGRGTCTGCAATATTTC
Source organism: Bactrocera latifrons (assembly GCF_001853355.1). Classification (NCBI taxonomy): domain Eukaryota; kingdom Metazoa; phylum Arthropoda; class Insecta; order Diptera; family Tephritidae; genus Bactrocera; species Bactrocera latifrons. Next base: position 30,132 of record NW_017535197.1, read on the forward strand.
AATTTCTGATGGTGTTACGTGTTTTAGTTAAWACTTCAATTTAAAACTTGGACGAAAGAAAAAACTGAAAAAATTGAATTTTCGGCAGACTTTTTTACAAAAAAAGAAAATCTTAGTGAAAATTTCGGGACATTATTTATTTATTTTTCTTTTCAAATARTTCGAGAAATCTTGCCAACCGGCGCTGTTAGTCTAGCTAGCCTCACGAGCACACATTTTCAAGGCTGTATATGGAATTTGAGACAATAAAAAAATTGCTTTTTTGACCTATGTAGTCCCTTAATATTTCGTAATTTTAAATAAAAATAAATATTTGCACGTCGGAAAGAAAAAGAAATATCTGGAATGTTTACTTCTATATGCAGTGAGTGAGCAACTAAAAAAAATTCGGCGAAATCGTTTTTGGAGTAGCTTACGCTGACATTTAAACTCCCTAAACCGATTTGTATGTAATCATGAAGTGTTCGTATTCGGCACTTCTCTCTTCGCTTTTTGCGCTCTACTTTCTTGTCAAAATATTTTCATATGAAAGCAACAACAGCGTTTATAGTTTGGTCTCAGTATAATGGTGGCAATAAGAACCTCAGTAAGCTGATAATGTTTCCCTATTATATTCTGCTGCATYGTCCATTGAAATTTCGTGAGTTATTTGTTCGATTCGCCACTCTGCTAAGTTTTATAAAAACAACAATAAAGTTATGAAAGTGGGTTCAGTACAATATTAATAGTCTATATTGGTACCAAATCAATTATGTCTTCCAATTCGTTCTCGTTTTGATTACTGCACTACAGTTATAAGATCTACGTCTGCTCGTTTCACTACTCACTAAATTTTTCAACTTTGATTTCTTCAGTTCCTTGATATTACTACCAATTATTCGTAAGATTATCTTATTTTTTTCTTCCAAAAAACATTATTTCATTTATTTTAATTTTTAAATGTATTTATTCTTTTAATGCTTTTAATTTAATAAATTTGTTTCTTTAACTTTTTTGCAGTTTTTATAAATTTTCCACGCATAAAATAAATCAGATCCACACTCAAAATGGCTAAAGAACTGAAATCACTTGGCTGGGACTACTTCATGTTTGTGGTCTTCATTTTGATCACCATATTCGCACCGCTGTGGAAACGTATATTTGGCAAGAAGAAGGAGCGCAGCAAAGCCGACTATGTCTTTGCCACAGGCGGCATTTCAATTATTGCCATTATGTTATCAATTGCACGCGGCACGCTGGGTGTACGCACCGTACTAGGTAAGTCTAATCAAATTAATGCTAATTGCGTTTATTTCAAATTCAATTGAAGCGCGGAAATGTTTTACGCTTTTCGCCATTAAAAACAGCTAGTTAGAGAGTTAATTTGAATTTGGCAATTATTGAAAATTTTAATGAGAACCACGAATTAAAGAAAGAATAATTTAACAATGGACCATTAACTAATCATGGCAAGTAGTTTAAGAGATAGAAGGTGCTTCTAATGGACTTAGTGGAATATTAGACTTGAAGGCTRAAATATATGAAACAAGCACAATTACCCAAATATGAAATATCATATAACTCCTTGCACCTTTACATATACATATATGTAACACCCGATTCTATCTCTTTTGTGATTAATTATATCCATTCCCGTAAAAAGACTCAAAATACTCACTGCAGCTGCTTGCTGCTACGCCAAATAAAAAGTTCAAATAGCTGTTGTACAACAACAATTATGAAGCAGATCCTTGTTTGCATATAGTATTCCTATCTGCATGATACCTTTATCTCTCTTCAACACACAAACACACCGCAGTCTCTCACAGCCTTCACTCGCACTCGAAACGAGGAGCCAAATATACCGGGTACTCATRCTAAGCCAGTGATTTGTTGTGCGCTTGTTGGGCCAAGTGTCTAAAGATCTCTTGAATAACTGTATTCGAGTTATACAACAAAAACGAAAATTCGCACACATATACACTGGCACTAGCGTGTACCGGAAAGGATAATACATTTCCACTTAGGAGTTAGGTTAAGCAACTTCTGCCAAAGAAAAAGTTTAAATTTAACTAGTCGCAACACACATATATGTATATATATATATTGAGTGCTGTATGTGTATGTGAGAACGTGCGCTCGGCATTCGAGAGATTACACGCATATTATGCAAATTGAATAACTACCCAGCGCTCAGGTGGACTTATTTAATTTTTATTTGCCAAAGCCACTGCCACACCCACACCTACRCACATCAACAACATAACAACAAAATGCTTATTTATAATATTTTACATCTTGCTGCCTTACAGGTTATCCCAGCGAGCTGTTTTATCGTGGCTCGGCCATGTGGGAGAACATCTACGGCATGGTCAGCGCTTATCCCATTGTGTGCTTCGTTTTTGTGCCAGTCTACTTTAATTTGGGCATAACGTCCGTCTACCAGTACATAGATTTAAGGTAAGTGCATGTGCGGAAACATTTATATAAATGTATTCCTTTTTTGCTTTTGCTTTTTATTGTTGTGTGAGTAAACGATTTGGTGGCAGCAAAGTGTGGCAACAGGTGCGCCAATTATGGCATCAATTACAAATCACTCGCACTTAATGGGGATATTGAATATTTCCTTGGAAACATTTATGTCATATTGTATAACCCTTAAARGGGTGGAGAGGATATTATTTCAGGAAATTTTATTTAATTTTTCTTTCTAGGAATAGAAATTGTTTTTTGAGCCCTCGAAATTTTTTCTAATTGATTAAAATATATACCTTCAAAAAATTTTGCATCGATTTTTGTTCAGCCTTGTTGTGCCTACACCAAAAACTGTGTATAAATTTTTCTGATCAGATTACTACAGCATATAGCTACCATACAGACTGACCGATCAAAATCAAGTCCTTATAAGGATTTGTTTTCTGTTTCTGATCTGTGTATTATAGCTTCGTTACAACGGAAGTTATGCTTTTTTGGTTTTTTTTTAAGTTAATTTCTTAATTTCTCCAGTATCACCCAAATCTTCAAATAATTATTTTTCAATATTTTTGCTTCAAATTAAATAAACAACATACAACTTTTGTTTTGGTTTGTGACTTCGCTAGAGCTGTTGCTGCAACTTAAAATTCGCCTCCAAAAGTAGGCAACATTTTAAATTAGTTGCTTGATATTAAGACTATTTTCATTAAATTAGTATGGCGATATAGATGAAAAGTTTAAAYGAAACCCAAATAGAAGCAAACAATGCCAAAAAAATATGTGAAAATATTTTGAACAAAATATAGTAATATTTCAAGAAATACAATGGCTCTATTTTTTGCGTGAATTTCGGCATAAATATTTTAATAGTTATAAAAATGTTATATTTTGTTTTAATAACTGTCCTTTGTCCGATTAAAGCATAAATTTGGATCGATTTTCTATACCAAAAAACTTATTTTGTACATTAATTCTTAATCGAATTCAAATTGAGTTGAAAATTGAATGCAACTTTGAGGGTTGTTGTCCACACTATAGATTTGGCTGTGTTTAACTTTGTTGGTTRTGGTCCAGCCTTTTTTAGTAGGAGGAAGCAGCGAAAGTCGGAGTATGCGAATAGTCTACAGAGAATAATAAATGGCAATGGCCTCGAAGAACTGGGCTCTAACGAGAGATGTATCAGGAAAACCTTCAATGGACACCTGCTAATTGAAATAAAAAAAACCCAGATAACAAAGCCAACACGTTCAAGAGTGTCCTAAGGGAGTGGTTGGTGGGATGGCAGTAATACAGCCGAAAACTCATAATATTACTATTATGCACAAGGAMCTGGATGAGGTAACCACCTCCAAAGAAGTCTGCGACGCATTACAAAAGGAGTGTGAGATTCAAAACCTGGAGGAGCGTAATATAAATAATATGCGAAAAACTCGTAGCTGCACTCAAATAGCCCTTATATGSCTACGAGGGAGTAAAGATCGGGTGATCTATYTGTCGGCTCGRGGAATTGTCACCTAAAGGGAAAGTGTATAACGGTACTCTATTTTTGTAAAATTGCTTCTAATTTACGCTGTAAACTTGATTTCCTGTAAACACTATTTCTTGCACTTCGCACCTCTACTAACGCGCAGTTCCGACCAAGCGAATGAGTCGAACAAAAGCACACACACACACACACGCACTCATATACATACAACTACATGATAGACTCTACATATTTATGCGAAAACAAAGTCCTCAAATGTACTGGCGACAAGTTTTAATTAAGCGCCCGAAACGCATGAACGCCAGCAGTCATTATGAGCAAGCGAGCGGGTGGCGAGCGGTGAGCGGGGGAATAGCAACACAACAACGAAGCAGCAATGAACTTTCACAACAGCATTTCGGAAAATTTAAAATTGTTGTGTGCGTACATTTAAATATCATTAAGCAGCGAGCAGGCAGCAAGCGCCCCCAACTATAATGACAACTACAACTACAACGACAACATCAGCACCAGATGTTTTTCGGCTACGACCGGTGGCAAGCAGRCAAACAATAACAGGTCCTGCTTTTCGTTGTGGCTCCCTCACACATACACACGCACACATTTCGCCTGGCTGTTGTGCGTATGTGCGTGTGCTTGTGTAGCGCAAACTACGTAAAATTGTCACTAAATTGCTTTCGCATTGAAAATTAGTTAACAAATCTGTTATCAAATGTTTGCGCGTTTAGTGTATATTTAATTAATTGTATTCTCGCCAACGGTACGCSGGCAATACTGCGCACAGMCTCATGCCGAGACACACCCGTACAAGGCAGTCAGCATTGTCGTTCGTCCAGATTGCCATTTTGAATTTAATTTAAATGTTCCAATCGCATTTCGATGGCAGTTGTTGTGTTGATTAGAGACACATTCCTGAAATTGACTCCCCCAGGTGCTGGTGAATTGCTCGCTAATCGCACAGAAAACGGTTTTAGCGAGAATATGCATAAATATTCACATTTGTCTATATTTTGAGGAAAAAGCATAACTGAGATTAAACATATTTATCAAATTCCAACTCGTAGTTTAAAGGCTCTGAGGGGTTGGAGCGATTATTTTTGTAAAATCGGTAGTTTCAACTTCAGAGTTAACAAAAAATCATCAAAAACTCTTAAACTCCACCAAAGAGAAAAAAAGAAAAAATTTTATATAGTAAAATAACATTAAAATCTTTATTTTGATTTTTTTTAGTCATTTATATATACAATTATGGTTCCACCMGAGCAATTTCTTCGTAGATTGTAGCATTTTGCAGGATAATAATCCTAGCCAAATTTTGTAAAGATGTTTYGTCAAATAAAAAGAGTTTGCCGAAGAAAGACTTCATGTTGATCGGTASTTTGTTGTAGCGGCAAAAMACATTCCTGAAATAAGTTCGGGAATGGTGCGCAGTTGACAGTCCTTAGTCGGATCGAAATCCGGCTCCATTCCGCCTATTTAGACTCGACTAACGTAGAACCAGTTCAGATTCTTCGTCGGTGAATTTCTATAGTAGCTCGGACAAACGAGCTRCTTTTTCAAGAGAAAAATACGTGTGCAAATCTTAGGTCGATATCTCAGCAAWGTGTCCGACATTACCTTCTGTTCATGCTTATTCATTTGTATAACCTATAAATATAATCAAAATATTGGAAGATATGAAAGTACCTCAAATGAGGAAGAGGACCATAAGCCCACAGCACTCCAGTGCATTGACATGCAACAGACCCGAAATTTAATCTGGACAAAGACTAACTAATCTCCAGAATTCCTCAAGAATGTTCAAATAATATTTTCGGCTGTTATTACAACAACAACTATACACTTCAACTGCGCGGAAAAATGCTTAAGGGGTTATACATATACAAGGTTATATATARAAGGCCGGATAAAAGTCGAAATTTCCAGAATTTTTTCTGAGAAAACTTTCGAAATTATTAATTCAAAAGTTTATACACATATTAGGTATYTTTTAACTGTATTTTAAGACTTAGGATAAGTACAAATGTCTATTTGTGAGGAAACTACAGCTGATCTCCGGGAGCTGCTCTCAAAAAAGACGTTTGCGGTGACCACTATATCTCTGAACTGGATTCTCTGAAACTAAAAAATACAACTGATTCCTTTAAAGCAATTTTAAAAATAATAAAGCAAATTGAAGGAAAAAGCAAAATAAAGTTGTTTGACAAAATGACGGTTTCTACAAAAAAGTCGCTTTTTGACCAAAATTCCGGTATTAAATTGTTTATAAAAAAAAATATTTATTAGTGAGGAAAAATCTATTTTTTGAACATTTTAATACATCGACACCTTCAGCTTTGTTGTCTCTTAACTAATTAGAATAGAACACTTCATAAGCTATCAACACTTTTGTCTTTTCCTCCTTTATAGGCAATCATCTCGGTCTTGGAGACTTTCTTAACTCTCTTTCTAATAAAAAACTTCTCTTATTATCGCTCTTTCGGTCTTCTCATTCTAAGAAATTGATTTTTTCTCTCGTCGTTGTTTAATGTGTGTTGACATCCAAGAAAGAATGAAAAATATGTCCCTCTTCTCCCCAATATTCTATTACCAAAAATATATCGAAGAGAACAAAGAAGTATTAATCGAGTATGACTGCTTTTTTTTCTTACTCCCGCGTACTTAAAATATTCGCCTCCCACAAATTTTATGCACCACAATCTTTCTTTAACTCATCACAACGTGATAGTTTTGTTTCGAGAGTTTTTGTTTTGAAAAATTATTTTGAAATATGAAAAACATATTATATATAT
>NW_017535197.1:37063-43833 GCF_001853355.1 Bactrocera latifrons
TTTAATTAACTAAATATTATTAAAATATTTTAAAGTTATCATTTGAACTATTTACAAAATCATTAAAATAAATTAGCATTTCAAACATCTYCTAAATTTAATCACATACCAAATTATCTACCCTATAGTACTGCATAATAATTTCAGTTTCTTTTTAATTTACTGACATTTATTCAATAAATATAATTAACAGCTAAAGAAATTGATGTCATGTCGGTCTATTAAAATAATATATCTTATTTGAATACATCTCAGCTGTGCGCCAAGTTCAATACCTGGTGCATGCTTGATTAATTGTAACGTGTTGGCTATATATGACTGATTAAGCACACTTCATCAATATTAGCTCATACACATTTAAATATATTCTTAAGCGCCCTCATATTCATTGAAGGTGCTTCAAACTGGCAACTAGCAAAAAGTGCTTTTAAACACCTTTTGTTACAAGTGCGGCAAATAAATAGACGTACAAGCTGCCCACCTCCAGGAAATGCAATCAATCAACTGTGGTCACACGCCCACATCATTACACTGCGGCAGCCAGAACAAGCAGTTATATATGTGTGCATATGTATATTCATATTTCCTCAATGTTATTATTAATATATCTCTCTGCTGGCTGAAAAATATTCAATTATATGCGCTCAAATTGACATTAATGGCTTAAAGCGTCAATTTCCGCACTCGTTTCGCGCTTCACTTCCGCTTTATAGGCCTCGATTGCTTTCCGTTTAATAGATCACAAACAAATGCTCACACCCACACACACAAACGCCAACACATGCAAAGCCGTACACATGTCTTTGTGCCCGAGTGCATGGGGTGATTTTGATTGGATTGCACTTTTGTGTATGCGAAAATAATATTGTCGAAGGGCACATATATTACAAATACATATGTATGTATATGTATAATATAAATTATTTTTGGACCAATTTATTAAACATGTGTTCATTTGGTTAGCCGTAGGCGTTCACTTGGCCCTATGTACTTGGTAATTTATATATATATATATATATATATTATAAATACGATTAAGTGCAGCGACATTAACAACGGCACGTGTGACATATTATTTGAATCATATATGTATATATTATTATGAAGACATGCACAATTGCAAAGCTTAAAAATAAAATATATAAAAATGCATTTTTTGCCAGTTAGACTCCCAAAACCCCACAATTGGTCTAATAACTCTTTTTTTGGCATAGCTGCTATATATGCATATGCAATTTCACACGAATTTGAAATCCAGCAAATTCTAATTAATTTATTGCGCACACAGATATTTCTGAATTTTTGTTTTATTTCATTATACAATAAAGCTTACGTATGCTTATCTATTTTGGCGCTCATAATCGGATTTAGTTTGTCGAGCTTTCATAAATTAGTTTATTTGCAATTTCATGGAATGGTCGCCGTCCATTTTTTTTGCATCATTTACCATCGCTTATTTGATTTTTTGTCAAGTAAATATAAATTTCGTAGTAAAGTTTTAGGACAAAATTGGTCAAGGAATCATGTCACGAAAGTTAAAAACTAAGGATTACTAAATCACTTTTAAGAAACTTTTTTTGATTTTTAAGACTTGCAACCTGCTTATTTCGCATAATTTAATCGGATTCTAAGAAATTGGAATTTCTACTAACTTCACCGATTGATAAGGGCTAAAACAGCAAGTAGCTTCATACCACGTTTTCTTTACACTTCTAAGCTCACTTCCATTAATAAAAATATATTTTCTATTATCAGCCTGCTTGATATGTGATAGCTTTCTTAGAACTATTTAGCATTTTAAAATGAAATTTGATGAATTTTTCATTCAAAATGCGCTGAAATTTTCTATCATATCTCTAACTAATGTTATTTATCGTAAAAGAATGATCACAATGCAGCAAAAAATTCAACTCCCACAAGAGAGTAATAGATAAATGGTCAAAGTAAAGGACACTCGTCACACACATTATTGTTAATTTAACCGATATTTTATATATGTATGTAAACTGAAATTTTATGTAAATTTACAACAAGTCAAGTGCGAACTACTATTAGAAGTAGGCATGAAATTTATGCCCAACCATCCCAAGGGATGGGCATTATCTAAAATTTCCTGTGCAAATGCCGCTTTTGACCAGCAAAGCTTTTGGGGAAAAGTTACGAGTCCCAAAGTAAAGTTTGTCATTTCCTTTAAAAAAAATAACATATACACACACAAAATACATACGTGTCATACATGCTATTGATAAAGGAAGCGGAAAAGCGCACAGTAACCGAGGGCAAATGTAAAAAAACGGTACGAAAACTATCTATTTCAATGCCTAAGGGAGCTGTAAACAAACATTAGCAAATCACAAAAGGCAATGGTCAAACACAAACAAAAGTCAGCAGGTATAATCCCGCAAACTTTGTAAAAATAGCAAAACGCTATAAAAACACACATACAAGCATGCGTTTGAGTTTTTTCTGCAGCCGGCGAATAGGCAGGGAGCGCGCTTTGACCAAAACTTATCTAGGCCAGACTGCGTACACTCGCATATACACTCATAATAACACTCACTCATTCATTGAGCGATGCAAGCTACACACACACACATACAAACTTTTATTAATGTTTCTTTGCTGTTTATCTACATTTCACGCAGTTGGTAGAATGCTTGCGCGACAAAAAGTTTGCTATGAAAAATCATCGTATTTAGGCCGAAATAAATCGAATTTGTATTGCATTTACATTGATTAAGCTTATGGGTCACAAGTGGCACAACTCTCCGACAAATGTGTAGAGCGGCTGCGTGACTCAACACAAATGCTTAGACTGCTGCCTAGACTTGACTGGCCGCTGCTGATTGTACTGATTTGCTGATAGCTACACCAACCAAAAAAGTTGCAGCAAAACCAGAAAAAAGTACTCGCAAATCGAATTTCGCTTTAATGCACGCAGGACTCGCGCATTGGCAGATATTAATTTTGTCGGATTTATTACGAGCTTTTGGTTGGTTGGCTAAATAATATTAAAGATAACAAAAAATGCAGCGCACAACGCGGCGTATGAGTGATTTAAATATTTTTGCTCCATTAAAATGTTGCTCATACGCAATGGCGAGCATATGACATGCGAGTGTAAAGCTTAATTTTGTGTTCTTGATTTAAATTGTCACAATTTTAAGCTTTGTAGCACTTTAATTTTGCAAATCTTCACAGCACGTGGGTGTATTTACAACCTACCAGCTCTTGGTATGAATACCCGGCAGCGGAAATGGAACTTCAAAGGAATCTGCACAACGCCAAAATCTCATATGCACATTAAACAATCTGYTTCAGTTTCTTTTGATTTTTCCAGCGACATACATGAACTTTATTTATACAACATTGTCTTCTCCGATCACTGTATAATATTTGCGCTTTCATTTTTATAGATTCCTCAAGCTTAACCTGTTGGCACTTGGTGCTGGCTTTTCCCTTTGCTTATATTTTATTAATATTACTTTATTTTAGCTTTGAGCCCGCCTTCATCATCAGCTAACAGATTAATATATACATGCATATACAAACAAAAAAAGGCAAAAACAAATATCACGTCATGTCACTTCAATTTCCTACCTATCGACGCTTTGTTTCTGCTTGTAGGCATTAGCTTCTTATTAATCTATGCAGCTACATGTGTTTATTTTGCAAGTACAAGTTCGTCTGCATGTATGTATATATATATATAATATATAAATATGTGTGTGTATCTGTTTTTCATTATTTTCCGGCATACTCGGCATCGTTTGGAAGCCAACAGTAAAGTCATAGCTTTAAGCTGATTTCCTTTGACCATCACTGTCAAGCACAGCAGTTAGCTGTTGTCACATTGACAAATGGCTCACAAATTATGCCGCAAGCAAGTTGTCCTTTGGCATGACTTTAATTTTCCAAAAATAAAAAAAATGTATGCTGATTTGAATTAGATTCGTGTTGGTCAGAAAGTCATTCTCTAAATTCCAAACACTCAAGCAATTATATTGCGATTGCTGTGAAATTACTTTTCATTTAATGTTGAAGATAAGATTTGAGCAAACTAGTTGAGCTTAGCAGTTTGCTTCTCTTTTGCATTGCTTAACAATTTTGAAATGCTTATTGGAAGGTATTGAAAAATCCTGTCCAGGTGGATGGATCCTAAGGCCTTGAGCCTGCTTCTGCAATTTGCTGCAATCCAGAATAAGGTGTTCTGAAGTTTCCTTTTCCATGTCGCAAAACCGGCAGTTTGCGCAAAAGATTATACCCATGTTGGACTAATGCTCCTGAGCCTGTAGTGCCCTATATAGAGTGCGACAAGGAGGCAAAATTTGTCTCAAAGGACTTCCTTAAACCTCGTAAGGTTGTCCCAGAAGTAGCTTGCCATGGCTGAGGTTGGGTAAGTGGACTTTGCCGCTAAAGCTCAGACACAGGTAAGCGCTTGCAACTTCGATAGTTGAAGACAACTACGTTGCCTTAGATGGCCTAGAATTAAGCCCCTTTGAAGTATGTCATAGAGAGTGTTCTTAAATTCGCCTCGGGCCATTATAACAATGCCATCGGTGTACCCCTGGCATCGMATCCCATTGCTATTGAGCAACTCAAGGCTACATCTACTACTAGGCTCCATAGAAGGGGAGATAGAACTAAAGAATAAATAAAACCAAGACGTATCTTAATCTCCTCCACAGTGGTTTCAGCTATCCTAGTAAGCAGTGAATCATCTATCCATCTAGCGCTAGCTGTCACATTCCTATTATCCAGTGACTTGATCATACTTGCGTGGGACGCATTATGAAAAGCACCTTCGATGTCAAGAAAGGCGCACATCGCAACATCGCCATTATCCACCGAATTGTGGAGTTCAGCTGTGAGTTGGTACAGAGCAGTGTTAATGGATCTGCCTGTTCTGTAAGGTCTATAATACAAGTATGTGATAGTTATACTTTCTTGGTATTGATAATTGTATAAAGTTAAAATACGCGTAATTAATCGATTTCGCAACAAAAAATATAAAAGTCTCATAGTTTATTACACAAAAAAAGATTTAGTATGAATTTGGAAGTGATGAATTTATGTAATTTTCGGGCACTGATTASTGCTATTGCTTAACCTCAACAACCGTTCCAAAACAAAACAAAAAAAAAATACTAAAGCCATTGAAGACAAAATATGCAGCGCTACTTAGCATAATTGCCGAAGCTTTGCACCAGATGACAAGTAATCTATTCTTGTCTATTTCCTTGACACATTTATAKATATGTATATATGTATATTTTTTGCAAGAACTTGCCGCAGCAATGAACATTGAAACTTCAACAAAACGTTCAGCAATTTACAAGCTTTCATGAAAGACATTTTCAGCATGATTTCTTATGATTTATTACTACAACTTAGCTGCTACACACATGCACACGCCACCTTTGCCGCATATAAGTATATAAGCAAGCAGTATACATATATATGTGTCATCATGCCTTTACGCCGGTTGTCCAGTGTTCGTTGATGGACGCCACAGTTTGTTGCGATTGAATTGTGTTGACTATTTGCTCATCGTCGTAGTGATGTTTTGCGGCACGACATGTGAGCATTAACGCGCCCATTGAATAAAAAAGCAAGCGGCCTCCTATAGCAACTTGGCATTCAACATAGAAATACATACACACAAACATGCTTGCTGTATGCCACTGATTGTGCTTTGACATGTGGCCTATGGCACGTGGTATTAAGTGACTTAATCAATGCACTAYGCYTACACAKAGGCGTAAGTGTGTGTGTGTGTGCCTAGCGCACATCTGCCACGTTGATAACTTTTCAACTCGAGGTCGTGTGTCATTTCCGCAAAGGTCTAACTGCGTGCTATTGTCATTTTTTCTTCACGCAAACGCGTTCATATACATACGTATTACCTTGTGTGCGTATGTGTGCATCTAACGACGCTTGTTGTTATGCGGCTTCCCTTTGTGTCACTTACGACCTGTACTTATGACGAGCAATTTGCGCGCATTCATGGCATAAGTGCACGCATAAAATTCACTATAATTTTATTAGGCGCACGAATCATTCGCACTTACATATTCCTGCGTTCTGCTCATTTACTCGTTTGCTCATTGCTGAYATTTGTGGCACTTTTCCATTTTTTCAGTTAATTTTCGGTATGCCATTTCTCTTTTTTTTCGTTGGCAGCTACTTTGCTTCACAAATAAATTACAAAAGCTGGCAGTTTGCTAGTTAGTTAGCTTTGTGCTTTGATTTTGCATTCTTCTCGTGCTATTTTGACACATTGTTTGAACTTCGCATTTTGCTAAAAGTTATGACGCTCTGCAGCAGCCATGTCATTTGCATAAGCAGTCAGCGAATTGCGATTCATTCGATAAATTTTGCAGCGCTTAGCAAGAATGTSAAATAATGAAAATGGCGCATGTTACTGGCGTGATGCGACAAAGCTTGCCAGCGAATGTTTAATTTTGTGCGCTATAATGAGAAAATTGATATTTAACAAAGCAATGCACACTTTAAAGATAGAAAAGGTGAAAAAAATATAATGTCACCGATTTCTAAACTAACCAAGGCCTTTCATGCTAATTTAGCTCATTTTCATATAAGTCATATTGAGGAAAAGGGTTGTGGAATAGAAAATATTAGTTTTTATGAATATAATTGTTTTAATAAGTCAAGGAATAAAAGCTTACGTAAAAAAAGTACAAAATTTCGCATACATAAGTGAAAATAATTCAATTTTAAAGCCAAAAAAAATAATAAAAATTGAATTT
>NW_017535197.1:44280-52111 GCF_001853355.1 Bactrocera latifrons
CTTTAAAAAAACTAAAAATATATAATTTTTTTCATTGGGAAAATATTTATTTTCAATAAATTAAGATACAAAAAATTTTTTCCTTAATCATAAAGCCTAAAAATTAGAAAATTTTATTTCAACTTCAAAACTCCTTAAAAGAACTAAAAAGTACAGTTTGCAACAATTTTTCATAATACCTTATAAGTAATTCAATCTAAACACCAATATATAAAATTGCCAAGATACACCGCATAGTACATTCATACTAATTTTTACAGTTAAAGGTAAAAATTACCAATTTTTTTACTTAAACTTTCAATTTAGTTTTAAACCATTTAGTAATATTATATATAAATAGTACACGGCGTATACGTAACCTCTATGTATTTAGCATTCATCCTTTTCAAGCTATTCGCTTGCGTTTTTATTTCTCATGCTGTCTCTACTATATATAAAGCAATTAACTATGTACACTAATAATGAAATTGCCACAGTTTTAAATATTTGCAATTGCAAAAACAAAAAAGAAAGTCAACAGAAACTACTATTCAATAAACTTCAATGTATGCAGACGGAGCTGCTTGCTGCTAATTACAGGCGTTGCAGCGCCAGACTGGCAAGCCATTCACATCCTATCGCATGCCGTTAACGCTGCTCCGCTGTATTATGATAACCCTGCGCTATACCCACAGCCTTTTGGCTCATCAGGCAACGCTCGTTGTTGCTTCAGCATGCCTGTGCAGTTGCCGCATCCGCTTGCTGTCAATATCATTATCGGCCATTTCGCACTTAGCCATTTTCTACTTTTCACTTATCATTTCGTTATTTGCGCCAGTCATTGGCATTTTTATTGCTTCTGCAGTGGTTGAGACGGGAGCGGAAAAACATTCCTTTGCTGACGCGTTTCCGGCAATTCTGCATACATACAAACACACCTATTCACATTATTACAAATTACAACAATTGCGCACTATTTAAACCGTATTTTTATATTTAGCGCAATATTGTGGTAATATTTTGGTAGGATTGATAAATCACCGACAAACATAATTTATTATAAAGAAACGTTAAATTTCTTGTATACATATACATATATAGTTATTTTTATAAAAACCTTGTTTATTATATTTTTTAACAGTTTAAATGCAGACCAGGCAGGCATCCAAAATTTTTCCATTCATCCTTCCCCAGTCAAGCTAGTCTGAATTGCGCATGCAATTGATCCATGATTGACCATCAGGTATAATTGATTCGATGCTCTACACTCCAATGCGTCATGAATCGAATACAGCTATTATGTGAAATCAAAACTCATTGAAAGAACAGAAAATATTGTAAATCAAAACATATTCCTCTTTAGAATCTTCAACTTTGGATTCTCAAAAATGCATGAATTTTCAATCTTGAAATAATGAAGAAGAAGAAAGCGTATTATGTCTTTGAGTTTTTTCTAAATTAAACTTCATATAAGATTTGTAGTAACATCACTAATTTTCCCCAAAAACCTTGAAGTGGGATCACCTCGGCCCGATTCCAKTTGCTTCCACTCTTCTTTTGTAAAAACCACGCGCTTAGAAATAGAAATAACTACCGCAATGTGCCACCATATCATGCCAAATCGAAGCTCTACGCACTACGCGCTCGACAGCAAACAAATAATTTTTTTGCATACTTCAAACAAGCGCATTTCCCTCTCTTCGCGTAAATTRTAAAGAAATCTCAGCGCGATAGGGAAATTCCATACAAACTACACTTTAATCGACCCGCAAGGAGCCATAACCACAGAAACGCTCWTTGGTCCTTGAGGTTAAATTCGCAGTAAGCTGATTTTGAGTTGTAATTCATGCACGCGACAGTGCGCCAAAGCACCACCAACACATACACAYACATACATAAGCGCAGACAAAGCCACAATTGCACTATAAAACACTCAGCACTGAGTTCTGCTCAAGAGTTCCAAACACTATTATTCGAAAGTATTTGTGGGCAAAAAAGTGCTAACACTCACATACGTACATACATCTATGCATGTTTTGTATGTGTGTGTGTGGTTATGTGCGGCTGCAATCACTTGCGTTTAGGAGCGCGTGAATGCATGGAAGTGCGATAAAAGCTTTCTTAAGTGCGTCGAACTTCAACCTCCACGCCTAGCTACCGCATGCACACTATCAGCAGCAAGTTGAGGGTGTTTCAGCGTAAACGACCTTTGTGTAACCCCTTATTCTTCTCTGTAGTTTCGTTTGATATTATTATCTATATATATGTTCACTTGAATGCATGTTCTAGAGTGTGTTCTTGGAACTAACTAACGCACACATATGCATCCACATAAGCACACTCTGGGGACACAAGTGATTAGCTTGTGCCTGGATTCTGCTTATTTAAATGTGTTTGCATGTGTATGTTATTAGATTGTGTCAGCATTTTGCTTAAATGTTTTTTTTTTTGTTTTTTTTTTTTGTATGACAACTATTTCGGATGGGAGTTTGTGATGGGATATGGTTTGCGTTATTATATAAAAATTATTTTAGTGTTTTAGGTGTGCGAGTATTTTCAAACATTTTTTTTTATTATGCGCTACTTTGTGCAATAATCTAGACTTAATTATGAATGATCAGTTTGTATGGCAGCTATAAGCTATCGTGGCTCGATCTAAAAAATATATTTGGAATTTGTAGCATTGCCTACCTAATACGTGTATATACGTCTACCTTTCATAGTTTGACATTAGGCAACCCTATTTTTGCATTCTGGCAAGTCACAATTCACAGCTATCTCACATACAAGCGCTATTTGTGTTGTTTACAGTAACTTAAAATATTCATCATCCATAAAAATTCGAATTAAATCACGAACATTTTTATACAATTACTTTATACAATTTTCAAAGTGGATTAACTCAGAAACATTGCTTGGATGAACTTAATTCAGTTGTAGGTGATGATGCTGATGAATTCAATCGGAGTCGGAGATCACTCCAAGACGAATATCGTAAAGGTAGTCCAAAATCAGCTGTTGTTTCGAAAATTATTGATGCTATCACGTGACCTCATGCATGGACTTTTGAATTTGAAACGAATTTGTTCACGTTTGAATTTTTATTCCCGTTTTTTTATTCAACACCTGAAGAGTCAGTTGATRCGTACAAAACTCATGTTTTGGAGGTACCTTAATCAGAGTGGCAAAAGTGTTTCAATAATTTAATGTTTAAACGCATGCAAAAGCGCATATATGCATGTAAAATATTTTGAAAAACAACTAAGCGATCTGTTTTGAATAATATTGGTGTATATCAATACTCTAATCCCAAAATATCAAAATCAACCCTCTCAAAACTTTTTTTAAGCATTTAATTTTTTCAATACTCCCACACATTTCGTACCAACTTTWTATTACACTTTAAACTTAAACTCCAAAGGTCTTCATGGAGTCAAGTGACGAAAATTATCTGGCGCTGCTGAATAATACTTAACTTCACATTGCAAATTATCAATTAATGTCACTCATACGACATGTTGTCCGACATGACCGTAATGCATACAACACAAAGAAGCATGCGTGCATTATTTGTGGGAAAACCGCCTACAGAACTTTAATTAATTGACACAAGCATTTACGCAAAGGTTGTGCAAACTGTTGATACGCGAAAGAAGCTAAATGTGAGTGTGTGTGCGTGTGTGAGTCTGATTGTGCATTCATAATTTACACACACCACCAGCTGCAGCGCGGTACAATAACTTTCGAGCATATGAAATTAATATTAAAAACACGGCAAAGTATAGATAATATTTTTGCATTACGCGGCGATTTAATTGCAACACATGCCAACATTCCAGCGTGTCGGCGTGCAATTTTAAAATTTCAAGCAAATACGCGTATGCGCTTTAATGCTCATTTGTTGTCTCAAAAGTGCGCCTGTATGGCTACACTCGAGCGCCAGAAGTGTGCACTCGCAGCGCTGGAATGAGCGCGGCGCGTGGCGTTTGTGTGTTGCGCATTTCGCATTTTGCGGCAAACTGCCTGCGGTCGTAAACAAATTATTATACTATGTCGTAGTCGTGGTTAAATATTGCGCGACGTCATCAAGCGCACACACACACGCCATGCCATATTGTCACATGCATGTGTGTGCATGCATAAGCCGTGGCGCTTGTGCACAAATTACTTGCATACATTAATGATGGCGAGTGCGAAAGTGGCATTCCAGCAAATATGACARCATGAAATGCCTGTCTGATCGATGTGGGGAAATTGGTAAATATAAAAAACGTATTGAAACGCAGGCATATAAATAAAAAAGATAAAAATGTTTGCCACAAMAAATTGCGAAATGGCAGAGACAATGGTAGCAATTTATGATCAACACATTATATGTATGTATATATGTATGTATTTAAGAACAGTAATTTGCATATAAATGCGTTTACATATGTATTGGTATAACAAATAGTCAGGAAGAACTGCAGTTTACAACCATAATTTTCTCTTGAAATGCAACTAGAAGTAAAATCATAAACATATATACATATATCACCATAGAATGGATTTTCAAACAATTTTCTCTAAAATCCAATTACAAATATGATGTATCTTTGAAGCTGGCAAAACACTTATATATTCCGGACCAAAATCTGACAGCTGTCATCATCAAAGCAAACATTACAAAAACTACAACTCACCTGTATGAAAAAAGACAGTAGTAGTTGTTGTTTTCTATACGAAATCTGACAGCTGTCATCATCTGAACCAACATTACAGAAAATAACACTCACCTGTATGAAAAAAAAACACAATAAAAGTAGTTTATTTCTGACAGAAATCTGACAATTGTCATCTATATGAAAAAATACAGTTGTAGTAATATATTTCTGACCGAAATCTGACAGCTGTCATCATCAAAGCCAACATTACAAAAAATACCACTCATTTGTATGAAAAAAGACACTAAAAGTAGTATATTTGAAATCTGACAACTGTCGTCTTTCAAGCCAACATTACAAAAAATACCACTCACCTACATATATAAAAAAAAATCCAATCAGCTAACTACTTATACTTCCGGTTCACACTAGTTGTAAAGTAATGTATAACTAGTCATTTTAAATTTAGGCATATAACAGTCATATGCAGTCGCATGACAGCCACATCCACCATCCGCGAATGTCAGTGAAGCGCAAAGCACTCAGAACATGTGTAACTGCATTTTTATACACTCAAACGCTCAAACACACGCTCACAGGCTCGCATGCATTTATTTATATACAAATTTACGCAGAAGAATGTGCCCTACATGCATTTATAGAAAACAATAAATTACGAAATTATACAGAAAAAATAAATGAAAACAAGCGGTTGACAGCTACTCAACGCAAACATATGCGCATCTACACACATACATACATAGGTACAGCGGGAGAGTGCGCATTGTAAGCGCATATTTATAGCCATCTTCAATTTAAGAGGCTTTCACAAGCACATCTATATACTTGCATGCATGTGTGAGCGCGTGTGTGTATATGTGTTAAAGCGCTTTGGGATATTGGCGCAACTTATCATTCACTTCACGAATTTCTGTATTCACAGTGATTGATTGTCATGGCCGATATGCTCATTAAATTCGTTCAAACACGCTTGCATTTAGCTTATTAAAAAAGTGGACCCGTGGACATAAAAAATAATTGACAAAATTGTGCAGAACAAAAGCGATGTTATTGGAGAATTTAGTTGGCAATATGTTTTTAGTTTAATTASGTTAATATTTAGTATGCCGCTTTTCAATTTCAGGCTTAGTACTTTATTTTATGTAAAATGACAGTCCTTTTAATTTAATTCATAATGTAAATTTCAATTCAACTGATGTACGTACGAAAATTCGAAGTCCTTACCTCTTACGCAGAAACTGRGTTTTAACCGATTCAACAAATTTGTTATAGGCTGGACCCATGAGGATCGTATGATTTATTACTTAGGAGTTTTAGGTAGGACCCCTAAGCTCCCCAAATTGCATTCCTGATTGGGATCGAACTCTTAACCTCATCGAACTTAACCTACTTATTTCGTACATGTTTTAAATTTATTGATAGACTCAACACTTTGGCCACGATTTTACCATTTTTAYATTATTGCGCCTAAATGCAGGCAACATATTACTCCTACGTTGATAGAASTGTCCTTAATTACTGCGCCAGATATTTGTTAATGGTTAAAAATATCGGCGAATAAACGATCATTCAGGTTTATCAAAAACACAAGCATACRAGTGGTACAAACCCTACAAAGGCGATTGAGAGATCGTTGAAGRTATACCTCGTTCTGGACTACCTTCGACACATTCAACCTCATCAACTGATAAAAATATTAAATAATTAAAGAATATGGTGCTTAAAAACCAGGCAAGTGTTAGAGAGATGACAAAAGAGATGGTGGATATTTTGGGTCTTAAAGCTGAATTTTCTTCAAAAAAAAGTACCGTAAACAGGTCTCTTTAGACATCATTGATCTAGCGAATCCCGATCCAGCATTCATGGAGAGCGTTACAATTGCCGATGAGGCTTGAGTTTCAATCGATCGAAGAGATAAAACAAAATTCGTTGAAAGMGCTACAGGTTATTCCAAAGAGTGCTTATGAAAAGTGTTTTGAGAACTGGAAAATCGTTGACATAGCTGTGTTACGTCTGGTGGGGATTGCTTTGAAAGCGACGAAGTAAATATCGATGAATAATTAAATATTTTTCATTTTATTTACAATTTCCGGGTAACTTTTTGTCACAATGTATAAGCAATAAGCAAAAAAAGACATTCTACAGTTGTAGGTTTACCGTTAAAAATACATACAAAGAGCGCATCAAGCGTTTAATTGCCGCAGCCGACTACAAATGGAATAAATGAATCGAGTCAATAAAGTCGGAGAAGTTTTAAATGCACTTACGCACGATTGACATGAAATTATTTAAAAGATAGACGCTTGTATGTACGAACAAGCCACTATGTCKCGCCTRCAATCTGTCGGCAYGCAGTGAGCGCGCAGCAAAGCGACCTGTATTTGCACATTTAATGGCATTAACTGAAGCATAAACACGCCGAGGCACTCGAGAGTTTATCGCATATTYGTGCGCTATTGCRTCGCGGCTTTGCTTTTATGAGCRCTGTAGTAAGTTTACTAAAAAACCACGGATGTTGGTTGCATTGCCACCAACGGCGCAGTACATTGTCCTCGCGCACCGCAGCAAGTRGAGCGCTTTCGCTTCGCTCCGCTTGTGAGCATAGCGCGCTTTTATGCGAGCCACCAATTTATATAACCGACTTTTGCGCGCGWTTTCTGCTTATGAAATTGCCCGACAGGCAGCAGCGTTGCATTTATCTGKCCACAGCCGAACGCTAATGCTGGTGCGTCGGTGGTCGGGCTGGCATATGTGGTCTCACAAATATTAAAGATTGAAACCAAATTAAGAGCTGTTTAACCCATTGGAGTGTTGGCAGGGAATTCAAACATCAATGATGACTTCGAAATAAAATTTAGAACAAATAGTAAARATTATTAAAATTCGAASATTAYTTTTTCAAGCCCCCAATTGTCGACTAAGRTRTACATAGCCTTTTGATATTTTAACACAAAAAATATTATCCGATTTGTTAAACATTTGAATGAAATTAGGTGTACATCTTTGTACACCTTGTAACCAAGTATTAAAACTGTATGGAATCCGACCATAACATTTTAAGGCACTACGACACCTAATATGCGACCATTCACCGTCTTTATACCACAAATCTACTTCAATTCTTCTTCTTCTTAATTGGCGTAGACACCGTTTACGCGATTATAGCCGAGTTAACAACAGCGCGCCAG
>NW_017535197.1:52331-86894 GCF_001853355.1 Bactrocera latifrons
GCCGTGGCCTACGCGCAAAGGACCATAAATCTTTCGCAGAACTTTTCTCTCGAAAACTCGCAACGTCGACTCATCAGTTGTTGTCATCGTCCAAGTCTCTGCACCATATAGCAGGACGGGTATTATGAGTGACTTATAGAGTTTGGTTTTTGTTTGTCGAGAGAAGACTTTGCTTCTCAATTGCCTACTTAGTCCGAAGTAGCCATCAAAAGGGGGGTCTCTCATCCGAGACTGTTGTGAATTTTTCATTGGGGGGGTTTTTGACATGGCGGGTCCCAAGCCCAGCGCATAACCCTACGTAGTGGATATTTCGCCTTCTCACTTTARCTCGCCTTCAAACGGATATTCTTAGGCTACCCAGAGGATACTTGGTCAAAGACCGAAAGTCGTGAGCTGTTTGAGTCATATGTAAAAGAATCGTTTCTGGCCTTTCCCAAGTGAATGGCGATCAGAGAACTTTCCTCACTTACGTGAACTTCTACACATGACTCCATCCTCCAAATTCAAGTATTGAGACATTTTAAGGAAATTACAATCATTACATTCACTTAATTTGTCAGTTTGGTGTGGTTTTGGGTCTAGTGGAGAGCAGGAGGTCCAAGATCTTGTGATTTAAAACCATTAGACCACTTCTTGTAGGGTTATTTGAAGTCAGTGGTCTTAAGCAATAAACTAGACTAATTTTGACCTGGGCGATCAAATAAATAGCAAAATCTGCATATTCGGAGCTGAAACACGAAGTGATTCCTTGTATATAAAAGTTAGCACTTAAAAGAGTAATGCCTTAACGAAAATACTCAAATATACTCGCAGTATTTGTACTGCATGACTGCAATGCTGCAATGGCGACAAGCGTTATGGGCGCTCATGAAAGTATTTTACGCACTTAACATAGTTTGGAGTGCTCGTAACCATTCTAGAAGTATGTACTTATTGTTGCAACTGTTGTTGCTTAATTAAAAGAATYGTGCGCATAAACGAGGTAACGCGGAAGGCGGTCAAAAAAAAGTGCAGAGCAAACAAGGTGTAACGCTGCGCCAACGCACTATAAAAAGTGTAGGTGAAAATCTATAAAAAGTAAAAAATAAATGAAAACAAATAAAATGAAATGAGAAAGCTGAAACACACACAGAAACAAGTGCCATAAAAACTTTGGTAGCAAGAAAATGTCAGCGCTTGGACGGCCAATTGCGCGTGAATGTCTTTGCCGACATGAAAAAGCAAGTATTTCGGCTTATACTCAAATAATAAAAAATTATAGTAAAATCAAATTGTAAAAGCCGCGCTGAAAATGTGCCGTAAACACTGAAATTTATTTAAAACTTTAATTTGCGCCGCCATAAGATGTCAGCTATTACCCGCTCCGCAGTATTTGACGTGGCRCACAATTACCCATTGAATTTAATTTAATTAAGGTACCGTTATATGCACACACACAAAAAAAGCCATTAGGCAATTTATTGCAATCACTGCGATTTGCATAACCTCTTTTATTGCACAAAAAATAATTTGCTCTAATTTTTTTCACCCGTATGTAATTCTCACTTGTTTTGTTTTGTAGATTTAAGAGCCGACTGGTGCGCTGCCTCGCTTCCGGCACCTACATTGTGCGGCAACTTTGCTCTCTAGGCATTGCAGTCTACACACCCAGCGTCGCATTGTCGACCGTAATTGGCATTCCCTACTGGGCATCCATTGTGGGCATGGCTGTGATTTGCATATTTTTCACCATCATGGTAAGTACAACAGCGCAGCGTGTGCGACCAACAAAAAATATTTAACAATCATTTTTTGTCCCTTATGAGTGTGAATGTACATATGTGTGTTCGTGCTTGAATGCTTGTCAATCCAGTGTAAATTTGTACTCACATTATTTKATCACTTTTCATATAAATAAAGCGATCCAGCGTTTTTACTACCATTTTGAGCCAATATGAGTGTACATGCTCATAAATCCTTATAAATGTGTTACATTAGGRTGWGTCAAAAAACATTAATGTTTTGTTTTCGCTTTCTGAAAAATTAGTTGATAGACACTTCTAAGGAACGATCTCCATGTAAAGGGTTTTTCAATAAGAGCGCTACAGAAGTTGTTTAACGAATTTTTTATTCCTGTAAAAGTACATTCGATTACATTGTGTATGGAATTAGATTTCTTGGCTACCACGGACAGACTTGCAGAAGTCCAGACGTTGAACTTAATTTTCGACGATTTTTAAGTATAAATTGGCCGATACTACTGCAATTTTACGTTCGATATTGCCACGAGCTTCATCAATCGTCGCTGGCTTATTGACAAACACCATAGACTTGACGTAGCCTCACAGGAAATAGTCTAACGACGTGAAATCGCACGACCGAGGCGCCATTGAGCCATTTTGTTAGATAAGACGTTCACCAAACTTGGTTTTCAATAAATCGTTTGTGACATTCGCTGTGTGGCTTGTGGCGCAGCCAAAAATATTCGGTTACCATGGAGCGGTAGCGATTCCCATTCACAGTAACGTGGCGATCTTTATCATCACGGAGAAAGTACGGCTCAGTGACTCCGCCAACCCATAAACCGCATCAAACCATATTTTTTTCGGGATGTAATGGGAAGACTAATTTAGTACGTGTGGATTGCTGCCTGATCAATAACGCATATTTTTCTTATTGATGAAGCCATTCAGCCAGAAATCAGCCTCAGCACTGAAGATGATTTTTCGATAAAAATTAGAATAATTTTCAAATTCAGTTCTGGTGGTCTAGCGGCTTCAGTTCTTTCGACATTTCATCTTGTGAGGATATAAGCCAAGATCTTTCCGTAAAATTCGCCACAACGATGTCACAGATGTGTGCAACGCTTGAGAACGACGTGTGAGAGAGTGATTTGGGTCTTCCTCAATTGATGAGCTTTACGGCGGCAGCTATATTCTCGACACTACGAGCACTTCTTTGTCTGTCTCTTATACACATCTAGATGTGTATAAGAGACAGCGCTAGCGGCAGCTATACTCTCGACACTACGAGCACTTCTTTGTCTCACTGACACGAGAACATTTTGTACTCTACCTTTTAATTGAAAATTTTCCACTAGACGCTCAATTATTTATTCGGACATAGCGCTGTTAAAGTTGAGGACACTGACTCCGAGTAAATCGTATATATGTATATCTGTTGTTGGATCGCATATCTTTCCATGATGAATTGGCAAACCTTACAACCCTTTGTGAACTCTTCTTTGAAATGGAAAGTTCCTTCGCCTAACGGTTTCTATTCGTTACAAGTAAGGGCTCATACTTTGGACCGCTAAGAAACGCTTAGAAGTCTCTATCAACCAATTTTTTAGAGTACCAAACGAAAAAAAACACATTTGAATTTTGTTTTGACCCACCCTAATAAACACGTATATATGCACTTTTTTTTATTGTTTTTCACCGTTTTTTTTTTTTATCGAAATCCTCTGAACAGCACTAATACCAGCAAAAAGTTTGATTGAATACTGCATAGCTCTCATACCACAAAAGCATGCGAATGCAGTTGTGTGCAAAAAAGTACCACACTTGTCAATATGTGGTTAATTTAATATATTTGACATGCTGTCCCCTTAAACGAATTGTTTTTAATTAAGCGTAAGAGGCTCTCGTTCTTAGCTCGGAGCATTTCAGTTAAAGCATTTTTTTTTCAGTACTTTTTTCTAATTTTACATGTTATTGACACTTTTCATTGCCACGACTATTACATTTATTTCCTAAATAAGTGTAAATTGGTCTGTGTTTCCAAAAAGTTTTCTTGTTTAACATAAAAACTTCCAAACCGCAGTCGCAAGCTTTTACCACTACTAGATACTTCGGAGAAATTAATAACTTTGATGAATGTTTAATAATATGCKCTATTACCAATATCCGTATTAAAGTTAAGGTCGAAAGAAGTGCCACATATTAGAAAAAATTGGAGCTGCTTATATTTTCAAGCGTTATCAAAAAGCTTCATTCTGAATCAACAGCGTTTCTACAAATAAAACTAGCAAAGTTAGTGTTTCATATGAAAAAAGTTATAGATTAAAAAATCTAACTCAAAGCGTTGTTTATTCCAGTTATGAGTCTTATATAACATGCAGTAGATCGTGCTTAAAGCTCTTAATCCTTGTAAAGATTACATTTTATCYATTATACAGTGAATCAAGCTAAAAGCTCTAACCCTTGGTAAATGGTTCGCAACTTTTCCGAGAACAAAGAGCTGATTGATTTTTGAAAGCTCTTTTCCTTTGTAAAGGTTAGAGATTTTATCTATTATACAGTGAATCAAGCTTAAAGCTCTTATTATTTTTCGAAACCATGGAGTTAATTGATTATACCCTGAACAGGGTATAKTAATTTTGTCACGAAGTKTGTAACACCCAGAAGAAAGCGTCGTMGGCCCTACGATCAGTATGTTGAGCTGATTSGATTTAGCCGTGTCCGTCTGTCTGTCTGTCCGTCTGTCTGTATATATACGAACTAGTCCCTCAGTTTTTAAGATATCGTTTTGAAATTTTGCAAACACCATTTTCTCTTCAAGAAGCTACTCATTTGTCGGAACTGCCGATATCGGACCACTATAACATATAGCTGSCATATAAACTGAACGATCGGAATCAWGTTCTTGTATRGAAAACTTTCACATTTGACAAGACATATTCACGAAATTTGGTATAGATAATTTTCTAAGGCAACAATGTAATCTCCGAAGAAATTGTTCCAATCGGTTAACTATAGCATATAGCTTCCATACAAACTGAACATATAGTTACTAACATAAATGCACCTGTGAAGGGTATTTAGCTTCGATGCAACCGAAGTTAACGTTTTTTCTTATTTTTGGATAAATATAGTAAGCTGTGATCACATTATCCAAGGAACCTCAAAACAATGTATTGTTAGATATTAAGGCCTTAGCTTTCGATATTAAAATCTCAAAGCTCCTRTAGTATTATAAACACATTTTCCAAACTTTTTGTAATAGAACAGGTTAGATAATTTATGAAAGAACAAAAATCTAGTAGGGTGAAACCCATTGGAAGCGATTCAAGATTACAGAAAAAATAATTTACTGGCGATCTGAGATCGGGAAGCACAAAGGGAGGCATTTCGTTGATTTTTTAAGGGTTAAAAAAGCTTAAGCAGATTTCCATCAAAACTAAAAGTCCTACAGAAAAAAGCTACCTTGCTTTTACTTTTGTATTGACACCTTTTTCACATAACCTAATAATGTATGTGAAAAATTCGATTATCCAAGTTATTGTGTTTTTAATTTTATCTTGTGATGCATTTAAAAGTTTAAGTGTTAGTGATAATACTTTTTTTTAACAATTTTATTATTTTTTGGTCAAATCTTAACTTTTTTTCTTCCTTCTGTCCACAGGGCGGTCTGAAAGCAGCCATTAATGCCGATGTCATTCAAACTGGTGAGTATTTTTCCGATTTAAACTCAATACATWTATAAGTTTTTAGAGATCCAACTTCAATTTATTTATTTTGTTTCGATTACTTATTTTTATTTCATGTTGCTTTGCTTGATCTACTGATATGGCGGCATTACGTTAATAGTAACGGTAATTTTGGTGACACTAGCTGTCATTGTGAAAGGTCTCATGGTCAGTGGAGGCGTACAACACGTTTACGAAACGAATCGCGATAACGGTGAGTGTCTTATATTATTTAACATTTTCTATACAGATTCTATAGATGATTTTATCGGCATAACTTTAATCTACTAAATGAAGATCACAAAGAAATCAGACAAAACTGTTTCGACCAAAATCGCTAAAAAATTACGCGAAAAATATGTAGAAGTTACAAAAATAACTTTAAAGTCTCCTTTTTTCTATATTTATGTATCCTTTACCCTTATATACAAGGCAACAAAGTTCAATATACAAACATAGATATAGATATTTTAATAAGCGCATCACATTAAATTTACTTAATTCAATTATCAACCTTTACCGCAATAAATATTTATTCCCACATTATGCAATATTTTCGGCGTCGCTCACAGCAGCAACCGCAACCCAATTCAAGCGCTTCCGTTGCCAAAGCTTTATTTTACGCTTTCGAGAAATTCGCAAGGGGACCCTTTGGTTTATTGACTGCCACGGAGTGCTATTTATTTTTATTCGGTTCTGTTTGTAATTTTTTTGACGCATCACTTTCTGTAACTCCACACTGACGCAAACCGCAAACGGCACTTGCCAGCTGTTTAAAGCTCGAAAGCATCACTCAAGTCACCTCCAACCCCCACCACCACACGCACTGTCATTGAGTAAATGCGCCAATTTATTAATATTGAATGCCGCTATACATTATGATGAATGTGTTGTGGTATCAATCATTGTGCTACAAGTCGGTCTCGCATGCCCACCCACATGTGTACGTACATATGTAATTTGAAATCCGATGCGCGCCTGTTTGAAGTAAAGTAATGACACGAAAAAATGAAAAAAAATACAGTAAATTAATGAAAAGAAGAAATTTTCGGCAGCAGAATATTCATATTTATATAGTTATGTGGTTGACGCAGTTTTCTAACAGATGTACCCCTCGAGGTATTTCATATATATTGGTGTTAATAACCTCATTATTGAAAATGTTAGAGTTTAATATTCCAGATTTTACGCCTCAACATATCATATGGAGTGGAAAATCTAAGGAAGGCGTGTTATTTCAGCAAAAAGAGAGTTTTGATTTAATTTTTTTTTTTTTTTTTTTAATTAAGGCTTGATTTATGCCTTTCTTCTAAAAGTAACAACGTATCCATTTCAATTAGAATTTTGAGAGTAACGTTTGTCAACAACTCTAGTCAATGGGAAATGATTCGGAATGCCTCGAAGGCAGAGTCCAAAAAATTATTAAATAACAAAAAGTCTTCGAAATTATTCGGTAAGTTCAAGATTTCAATAATTTTTGTGCTACCGATGTAAGAATTTCAAATGCAACTCCACACTGTTTTCCCTTAGAACAAGAAACTTGATACTTGATCACTACCTGATCTACAATTTGTGATTCGTATTACTCACWGGTAGTTCAATGTAATTTTCTTCACTGTAGTTACCAAACCAAGCTCTGAAATCTTTTTCATCATCCAAATACCTGCGAGGAAGTTGTGGATGAGTAGAAGCCGTTGGAAGAGAGTGGAAGAGAGTTGTTAGATGGATATATTGACAGGAAATATTTATCAACTTCAGGTGATTGTTGCGATTAAGGTAGCGATTCACTGTACCGGAGTGTCGGCTCCTTCAGAGAAGTGACGATCCACTCTGATAGCAGGGCGGCGAAACAAACCTTAAGTTCACTAAGARAGCGTTCAAAGCTGATGCAGGAATGTCTGGTTATCAATGACATCGAGTCAATTTGTGATAAAGCTAGTATGGGTGCCAAGCCACAGTGGAATCGCAAGTAATTGTAAAGCTGATGAAGTGACAAGCCTCGCTTTTCGTGTTTCTCCTTACGTGTTCTACAACTGGGCTTTGCGAGAGCTTAGCCAGTACTGGGGCACAATCGGTTCCTGCGCTGTCGTAAGATCCCTTTGGCGCTTCCAGACCAATCGAAGGAGATGGAGTGAGCACTCAGTAAGGTTAGCCTCGCCTCAGTTGTAGAAGTTCTAACAGCCTATTGCACAGTCGGGGTGTAATGTTAAGAATTTTATCGGACACCAGCTACATAAGCTGAATGGAAGATACGAATTGGAATTCTTAAGGCTTAAGCGTTAGGAAACCGGCCTTAGCMAATTTGTATTGGCCACAAGGCGCTTTGCTGACATATAAGATCGAATAAAGGGGCTCTGTTTTCATAGCCTCACAAAAGATTACATATACAGAGTTTTCCAATATGGAACTGCGAAAGTAGGCCAATAGGTACAGCAAACGATGCCATATTTTTTCCCGCTCTTTTGACAACATTTCTCTACAGCAAGGTTTGGAAAGATATATTATCCAAGAACGAGTCGAAATTATTAAAATTAACTACCGAAATTCGGAGTCAGTGGCCTCAACTTTAAGAGTTAAAAGACCAAGTACCGTCCCTAGATCAGGCATAGAATCTGACTTGCTATTCCAATGTTACCTTCGCTGGTTAAATATTCTTTAGGTAACACTAGATCAAAGACAACTCTATACAAGAAAGAGTGAGGTGATGTGAGAGTGAGTGCTTACGACAAGCTGCTAAGCCTTACTATCATATCTGATATATAAATGAAGGAATATTTTTTAGTATATATGAAAATGGATTTTTGGACCTGATCATCTCCGGCTATTTCTAACTGAAAATACGAACTTCCTGTTAATTATTCCTGTTAATTATTTAGGTGTAATGCAATAGAAAATATGCATATTTAAACCAAATATTTAATTTTTTTTTAAGGTTTATTTTAAATTATGATGTTCCTAATACTTCGTCAAGCCTCGCATTAGCTAATTTAATTTAGAGAGCCTTACCGTATGGAAATTTAAACATATTTACTTAGAAAAGCAATGAGAAAGTCTCTAATCATGTGTAGGTGTGCAACTGTGTTTGTATATGTATTATCTAAATTACCTAAAGCAAGATTGTTCATTTTAAATACATAAACTACATAAAAGATCAACCGCCTATGAAATGACGCGACACTCCCTTCACCTAGGATGTTATTCCTCTACCGTAAGTGGGTGTGTGTGCGTCTTTATTTCACAGAGAGATGGAATATGTGAAGTATTTACGGATATATGCATATGTATGTGTATGTAGGTATAACTATTTGTGCCAAGCTTGCTATTTAGACGAGCCACAATTTTCAAGTCAATATCCTGCAGGCATACACAAATTACCGCAACAACAATAATGCCAAAGCAAGAAGGCAATGGCAACCTAACAAATCATTCATTTTATATCTTATTAACCATTCAAGTCTTATCGGCATTAAGCTTCTGCCAGAGTTCTTGCTTTTTGTTGTTGTTGTTGCTATTGGCGCAAAAAGTGCCACTCATAACTGGCACTCAAAGCGTAGATGCTACAAATTCSTATGCGTGTGCAAACAAACAACAACACCTCCAGTGTATGTGTGACAATCATTTATACATACTCATACACATGTATRTATGTACATATGTATATRTGACCAGATTTGTGTTTGCTTCGAGGATAAWGTGTACAAAACCGATTTTAGTTTTTTCTTTATTTACTTTTTATTATAATTTTACCACAAAATCGGTTAAAAGGTAAAGTGAGAAAGTAAATAGGCAAAACAAGCAAATTGTGGGTTTGGGTGGAACCTGATGTACCGTCGGTACGAAAAGATTGTGATATTCGTAGCTCCGCAATGTGTACAAAGCACAAATTACATGAATGACCGTTGGGTGAGCGCACGACGAAAGCGCGCGCAACAGCTGACAAGAGGGCGAGAACGARGAGAGACGGTGCTGCGGCGGCCGTATGTYTACAACAAATTTATTCAACAAGCGTGCGTACGCAAACCCTACTATGCCCATAGCCATATACATAGGTGTAAGTATGTGAGGAAATAAACAAACAACAACTKTTGGCTAAAATATTTAACGTCAATACGGTTATGTTCCACAAAAATGCGACAGCAACTCAACGTGGCACAGAAAGGGGGTTTCCGCTAACGCCTTCACTAGGGCAAAGGTATAGATTGTGAAAATTGTACGAAATAACAAWAGCTAGGCAGYCCTTGCTCTCTCATATTCATTATGTGTAGATTTGTATGTGAATTTGCAACGATTGATGCCTCAATGGCGCTAGAATAGCAGTATGGACATTAAAGCATTAAATAAGTTTAACTTACTGCCAAGATCTAATAGAAAAATCCAATCAAGTGTCTTAAAAGACCTTACGCTGCCAATTCTCACAAAATCGACTGATAAATGGAGTGCGACAACTGTTTTAGATATAGTTAGAAACGCCGAGGAATCGAATAGTAGAGAAAATTTAGGTCATAATATCCCAGTAGAGGTACTTTTTCTAATTGCCTTTTTTTGCCAGACAAGCATATTATTCGCAACACCATCACTCATCTTGCGACCCAGCATTCGTTATTGGATAATATTCCACGTAATAAATCACGTCCAGCACGCAGTGAAGAAAATATAGTAGCCGTAGCTGAGAGTGTACACGAAGACCGAGAGTCGATTTGGTGCCATACGCAGCAACTCGGATGCTCGGTCGAGATCTTTAATTGAAAGCGTACAAAATACAGCTTGGGCAAGAAYTGAAGCCYCTCGACCTTCCTAAGCGACGTCGCTTCGCTTTATGGGCTCTTGAAAAGTTCCAAGAAGATCCAACAATTTTTAGCCAAATTGGTATGTTAACAAGCAAAAATGCCGCGTTTGGGACGAAGAGCAACCTGAAGTGATTCAAGAGCTGCTATTTCGTCCAGAAAAAACGAAGGTTTGATATGATTTGAAGGCCGGTGGATTCATCGGTGAATCGGCAGATATGTGTGTTCACTTTTGGACAAAACATCACTCGTGTCCATCGGCAGTTACCCGTCGAAATGCTCAAACAAGTCATCGAAAATGGACTCAACGGATGGACCATCTGGGACGTAGCCGCAGCGAACAATGTTTGCTTCGGGGATAAAGAGATGATCTTCAAAAAATACATGTCAAAGAATGTTCTTTCGAATGATAATAAATATTTCCCATTAAATTTGAAGTTTCTGTGTTTTTTTTTTTTTTTTTTTTAAAGAGGGAACCTCGAAACGAACCTTACTTTAGAATTTATAATGCTTCAACTGGCCACAAACTTTCGAGCAATTGTTGTTGTTCTGACATTAAATATTATGAATTAATATGATGAATATGCTACCGACTGAATAGTGCTTAACAAATAAAATCCGACTCCGATCCGATCCGATTAAGTAGACCCAAATACTGTGGGAACTTCGTAACTGTTCTTCAACTGCGGCAAGTTCTATCGGCCATTGAGGTGGTATTCATTGAGAGTAAGACTCTTTCTTTTCTCACTTACTTACATACTCTGCACTTTCATTTATTCAATTATTGAACTTTTAGGTTCAATCTTTAAAGATTTATTAATAAATAGAATACATATTATTATATATTTTTAAAGCAATAAAGTAACATCACATCTCTAAATGTTTTTATTGTTCATTATTATTTTTTACTTTATTTTACTTTCATTCACAGGTCGTTTAACATTCTTCAACTTCACCGGCGACATGACCGTGCGCGTGGACACGCTTTCCGCTTGGATTGGTCAATTGTTCATGTCCTTGTCACAATTTGGCTGCCAGCAAAATTTCATGCAACGTTATGTTTCGCTGAAATCCATGAGTGATGTGCGGCGGTAAGTGCCGAACTATGCTTAAATTTTATTTTAAAGCTRAAATATAATTAAAAACCATTTACAGCGTCATGATGACAAATATTCCCATCATCGTCGTATTCTTCTCGCTCTCCTGGCTCTCGGGTATGGTAATCTATGCCAGCTATATAAATTGTGATCCATACGCAGAGGGCTACATACAAAAACCAGATGAAATTTTGCCATTCTTCGTAGAGGACCAGTTGGCCGTAATACCCGGTTTCGTGGGCATCTTCATGGCCATGCTCTTCAATGGTGCCTTATGGTATGTATGCAAACCATTGTTATAGATTACCTTTTAATTAGTCCACATTTAGTGCCAATTTATGAACACTTAATCACATTTTATAGCACTCAAATTACTCAAATTACACTACATCAAATTACTCGTACTTATACTGTTCTTCTTCTCTGCTCTCCTATTTCTCGGTTTTCCTCTTCTTTACACACAAATATGCCGCTGTTTTGTCTTTGCGTCGGCCCAACAGCATGATGGTTTCGAATTTAAATTCATTAGCCACTGTTTGCTGGGAAGATTTCGTCTCGCAAATACCACAATTCAGGGGACTCAGCGACAAGCAACAGCTTTTCATCCTAAAGATTATAACCGTCATTTGTGGCTTGATTACAATTGGCGTTGCCTTTGGTGTGGGTCTACTGTCCGGCGTAATTGAATCATCGATGTTGGCGTTTTCGGCTACATCTGGCCCGTTATTGGGCTGCTTCATGTTGGCCATGCTGGTGCCGATTGCTAATTGGAAGGTAATTAATTTGTCCTATGATAACCAAATTTCACCGTACAACAACAACGTAAGGTTGGTCAACGGTATTGCGTACGAACTTGTTGATTGATTTTAATTAGTGGGCGTAACATTGCGTGCCGGCCTTACGTTAAGCGGCGTGTGAGAGACTCTTAAGTAAAYTTGTGTTCGTCTTCTGTTTACAGGGTACATCCGCTGGCATGATTGCATCGTGCGCTTTCGTACTATGGATCATCGCTGGCAGCGCCACCGTCGACAAAACTGCTCAGAACACTTTCCTGCCCACGTCCACAGAGGTATACTCTTCTATTCTGAGATCCGTTAGATTAATGTGCTAATGCTTTTTTTTTTATTTTTTTAATTTAGGGCTGCACCAACACTACTTTCTCAGCGTCTATAACTAAACCAAATGGCCTCGAACAGTCTTGGTTGATCTCACATTCGCTGCTCAACAATTCGTYGCCACTGCAAGAAACAATTATGGCGCCTGAACGGTAATAAATAAGATTTTTTTTAAATTGAWCGAATTATTGGTTTCTAGGGGCGCGTCAGAATGTGTACGTTGATTCCGTAGCGGAAAAGTATGCAACAGACAACTCCGTTGAATGTAAGCATGTATATGGTGAGCGACAGAGTGACAATGCGTCCTTAACCGGAGAAGCATCCGGTAAAAAACTCTCAACTTTTGCATCCGGCAAAGTATTTAATTGACTTTTGACGTTGGAGTTCATAAAGAACCGCTGATTTTGTCAACTTGCGCAACGTATTCGTTGTGGCCAAAACTATACGATACGTACGTCACTTCACTCCGTATCCGTCTTTAAGTACAGGTATCCATCCTGATGCGTCCTTAGAAGGTGAGGCCAAACTACAGCCCACAAAATAGGGCCACAAATTCGACAATTTATTCTGAGAGTAAGGAAAGAAGTATCATAGAAAAAAATTAATAAACTTAGATTCGARAAAAAATCGTTTAAAGTTTAGGAGCTCAGACGACAGATCCGAACGCTTCAACACTAAAGCGGATTGAACAGGGAAAATTTGTTTTTCAGTATTTTGCCAATTGAATTATATTTTGCATGGTSTTACCAAATTGAAAATAGGTTCAAAGGGCTCTTCCGATTTCAAATCAATTATATAGGAGTTTTAGATACCACAACGAAATGACGTGGTAAGCTGCTCTATTCGGATCGACATCTTAGCCTAACCTCACCTAATACTTCTAGGACCCTARCACACTCTTTTAGCAAAAAACAAACTTTTAGCTTAAACAAATCAAGCTTATTAACTTCATGTCAACTAATGTCCAATAATGCCGCGAAGCAAGCAGCCTTCTTCTTTTCACTTTTCCCCACAAAATAATAAAATTTCAAAATAATTTTTATATTCCTTACAGCACCCCAATGGAGACATTCTATTCCATCAGTTACATGTACTACAGTCTGCTCGGAGCTGTGATTACGGTTGGTGTTGGCGTCATAATCAGTTATCTAACACGTGATCCCAAAGACGCCTACGATGCTAAGCTCCTACATCCGATGGTATTGCGTTGGTGCGAACGTTTYCCCGGCGACAAACCCTATATAATCGGTGATGCCAACAGTGATTTGACCACAGTTGATAAAGCCAAGGGCGCAAAAGTAAATCTGGCATTTGATGGACAAACCGAATCGAATATCATTATTGGCACCAGCAATGAGAAACAAAAACGTAACCCCATTGATGTTGTTTTCACCAATGGACAAAATGGCCACAACAATGACAGCGCTGATGAGCGTAGCATAACAAAGGGTAGTCAAGCGAGGGCGGCTGAAATGGATACACCACCGAGCGCCGGCGAAAATGGCACATACCGGCAGTTCAAAGAGAAAGAGACAGTGTGATATGCATCGGTAGTTGCTGAATCACCTATGATGATAGGCGGAGAGGACCCTTGATATTTGCATTGTAGAGACTTAAGTTAATTTACTTAATATTTTAATRCTATTTTGCAAATGTTATTATATACATACATATATACTATATATTACTATATATTTTAAGAAAATATGAAGTTTATTGTTAGTAATGTTTAAGTCTGAAAGTTACAAATAACTTAAAAGCTTCTAAACTAGCTAGTAAAGATAATTACACCAGAATTTATACACACATACAGATATTAGAAATATTACTATTTAGATAGTTAGTTAACTAAGTCATCAATTAATGATGTATGTGAAGATGATGAAGACACTGTGATCATTAATTAATTTGACTACTTGTACTGATCCGATTCAACATGTATATGCATACGTATATATGAGGTATATGTTCACATTCGTGGGAACAATATACATAAATATATTTTTTGACGTATATTGCTAAATGTATATAAATTAACGTTACATTTTACAAAAATTTGTTATATGTACATTTGTATGATGYATTCATGTCTTAGTAATAAGTACATGAAATGTAGAGCTATTATATACAATGCATGTATTAAAAAAATTTAGCATTTAAGTTTCAAAAAAACATAAACTATAAGTACATAATAAATTAAAGAAGCAGTTGTGCTTAGGACATACATATAAATGGTCTATGAAATTTTATTTACGTTATATACGGTTATGTGGGAAATAGTTTYCGTCGCAACAAGAACACAACAACAAAGTAACCGGAACGAAGCCGGATTGTAATTCGGTCAAAGAATGTCAACTTCAGGTATATTTTCTGCWGCTACCACAACCACAACTAAATGCAACATAGACACTAAATTCCAATTCAACATTTCGAATTGATGCACATAAGTATAACGAGGCCAAAGGATAACTGCAATAGATACTTCCTAGTGTCAAGCCGGAGACTCAAAGTTATAAAGAAAATAAGCTTTCTAGTTCGTAGTCACAATTACCTTACAAATTATTAATATCTGCACTGTTTTATTACTAACCAACATTGATAAGACTTAAAACAAACTCATTCGGAATGGTGATATACTGAAACATGATCAAAAAACAAAGAGGGAATTTTCGATTACAATTGCAGGCAGTTTCATTTAAGTAAAATTAATTGGATAAATATTTTGTATTAAATTAAGAAATATTTAATTACATAAATACATATATTGAGTTAATGTGCACCCACCCAACGAAACGTAATTGTTTAAATAAAGAAAATTTGCACTAATGATTATGATGTCTTATATATTGCGTATGCCATATAATGCCGATTGTTTTATAAATTCATCTAACTTCGTTTGAAATAGCTCCGATGTTACAGGTGTGCCTGGATTCCAAAGTGGATCACGTACGACATATTCTACCCAAATTTTGCTATACAACTGCTGCAAGAGCTCTTTCACRTTCAACGCGGCAGTGTCTGTATACAGCACAAACCTAGAAAGAGTTTATTCTAGAGAAAGTACATTTTAGCATTGCAGTTTATCGTTTACTTTAGGCCAGAAGGTGTTTCCATGTAGTGCAGCGCATATCTGTTCGTTTTGTAGTAAAGAAATCCTTCGCGGGGATCATGTGGAGATATTTTACTGACAAAAGATTTTATTGAGAAAAGCATGCCATAAGTTAGTTTCGCTTCCTGTTAAAATGGTATGCTTATTAACATATTAGTATTACAAATAAGAACAATTTTAAAGCACACCTCTTCTCTGCTAACACCAGATTTTTTTGTGCGGTTCCATTCGGCATAATACAACATAGTGCCGAATTTATCAAAAATATATAAATGATAAATAGTCATCACTGAATAAAAAATACTGGAATGAATTAAACTAATTAYCAATTTATGAATTGTTTATTTTGAAATGACAATTCAATTTGTTATTATCAGCTGATGGTGCAAGGCTGCCAGCTGCAGCAAATTTGTCTCACCATACAACCCTACTATGYGGTTGAGGAATAACTGATTTAGTTCTATATATTTTGAAATGTGATAATATCTTTATCAATATTTAGAAATATTACTTTACATTAACGAAAATTGGTTTTATATACAACAAAGATCATTTTATATACACATATTTTTAACTATTAACAATATTTTTCTATTATTGAAAATATTCACCCTCCGATAATACGGCATCATCATTATTAATGACAGTCAGCTGATTGGAATTGATATTTTTATTTATATTTTTATATTCGGGGATTTTTCGCTAGTAATTTAGATTTGCATTTTGTTCTTTTTCTTCATTGTTGCGCATTAGTGTATTGCAAATTCACATACGTAAATATAACAAAATAGAAATATAATGGCGACTTTGGAAATACCAAAAGTGGTAAATAATAATTAATTTAGTGCTTGCAAATTTAAATATGTTGTTCAAAATTTGCAGAAAACAAAGAAATCCAAACCGAAACAGAAACCGGAAGTATCYAGAAACACCTTAGCTGCGGCCGAGCAGCAGTCAAAAGATATAAATGAGACTACAACTAAAAGCGATTTGCCAATTGAGGATATAAAATCTGTGGACTTTGATCAGTTTGCAACTACCAGCACACGCGACATCATAAGCCAAGAATGTGGCATAGCTTCTGAATATGTGGAACCGGTTGAAAATATGCCAACATCCGGCACCTTATTGGCGGAACAGATTTCCTCAGCAGAAGAGCTTGCTCATGAGGATGCGGTCAAAGAAGACGAAAATGTTACACCATCTTCCACAGATTTGAAAATAACACCAACAGCACCTATTGATTATGTTCCACAGACTTTACCAACTCCAATTGCGCCCATAGAAACGATACCGGTTTTGCAATATCCTAATCTTACACCCCTGCAGCATGTGGAAACAAAATCAAATGTGGTGTATAAACCAACAAAAGCAACTTCGCCTAAATATTCCTTCACCAACAGTCAATTGCTGCCATTAACGTTGGAGCAACGAAGGCAACTTTACCATTGCCCAGATTTAGACTTAGTGCAGCAATTCGAATTAGATTTTTTAATGAACTCCTTGTTGGAAACTTATGAAAATGATCCGCTTTATGCAGCGCTGCTTGAATATTATAATTTACAAAGTAAACTCTCTGTTAATATGTATGACGTAGAYAAAGCAAGAAAATTAGTCACAAATGCACAGAAAAACATTTGGACGGAGGTACCAGTCACAAAGACTTTTTCGGCGTCCTGTGGCGATAGAGTGGTAGTAAAAGAAACTGTTACATACAAGTAAGTGCACATGTCATAAGTATGAGTCAAAACTTAATATATATTCTCCTGTAATCTATAACACTGTAGATAATTTCTGATAAAATTGTTCATTTTATGACTGATATTTATCACGTTGCATATGTTCATCACATATATACCATACCCACATATGTGTATGTATGCATTTCTTTCGTTTACCTATTTGAAATTACCCCTCAGGGTTTAATAATTATAATAAACCAATATTTTCATAGACATGTTAAAAACAAAGCAAAAAACAATTATTAGCGCCTAATTTGTCAAAATAAACCCAGYAAAAATTGTAAACAGTTACAAATAACATATGAACGATAATATTAAATTTTATTTATTTATTCAATGTAATTTGACTATTTACATTTCAACAGTGTTGCTCAAGTAGATGGAAAGAACCTAGAGAATACTTCAGCCGCATTGAATAATCTCTATGAATTAGTATGCAACACACATACCACAAATTTAATAACAGCAAAAGTAACCAAAGTGAAGGTATTTATACATTTTTCTGCATTATAATTCGAAATAATTTAGTACCGTAGCGCACTAAACGACTTTTCTCGCTTTGCAGATAGATCAAATGATTGACGACATAATTTCACCCAACTGCCTAGCAAAGCTGGCGCAGAAGGAAAGAATTACTTTAGAAAAGCAGCTCGATCCTTCAGTAATTCCATATGTGGCACATTTGCGACGCTCCATATCAATTTTATTTAATTTCGTCCGAAAATTGAGCCCAAATAAGGTTTGTACAGATGACATTCCCCACAACTTACCTTTTATGCTAGTATGTCATTGCTTAATAAAATTTCAGGACTTTTCTAACGATCTAAAAATGTGGGTTCGCAAATTGGTTTCATTACATCTGCTCGTTGCGACTAAAGAAGATCACTGGTTTCTACTATTCAACATACTGCGCTGTCCCAGTGGTGTGGGTGATTGGGCAACTGAGCTGCTTCAAATTCCATTTGGCGGCAGCACATCAAACGAWGCTACGACCGGCGCTTGTAATAGTGAAATGCCACTAAATATAAATTCACCGGAAATGAGTAATTGTATAGCGACATTGCAGATATTGCTTTTGCCCATAAAAAAACGCAACGAATACCTGAAAGATTTTGAAAAAGTTAGTAAATATGTTTGTATATGTTGACAATCATTTAACRCAACTAATAATAATTTTAAAGTCTCACAAGGAAATATCAGATCCTGCGCGTGATGAACGCTGGATTCTCATTGATTCCGATGGTGAAGACAGTCACAATGCAAATGGTGAATGTGTGGGTTTGAAGGAGAGCGATTTGATTGCCTTTCTCAATCAAATACCTTTTGGAAGAGTCTTCATGTTAGTCTAGACGTTATTGTAAAATTAATGTAAACACGAATTTAACGTGCATTTACCGCTTTCAGTTCTGCTTTGAATATTGAACAATTTCTAAACGACTATGTAGTTTCACCAGATCTCATATTGGCCAATGATGTGCTTCGTGTGATCACATATTTTTCGAATTTGATAGAAATTTTCGGTGAAGGCATGTTGACATACAACACAGAGCGTTACAAACAGCTAGCAAAGCGGCTGGGCCGGCTTATACGCCACACACTACAATATAGTAGTGATTATTACGAACTATTCATGTAAGGCAAAACTTAAATTTTAATAATTATATAAAACTTAAATTTTAAAAACTACTAACAGGCACAACGCTATCCCCAAGGATATAAAAACATGTGAGCGCATATCCGTGGAACTAAACACGCTGTTATTCAAGGCATGCAGCTATATTTATCGTTCACGAAATTTGAGTACATGGCAATACTTTTCATCACTGCCCTTCCATTCACTTGACAATGAAATTACGTGGCAAATATTTTATTACTTAAATATCGGTTTTCCAACGGAAATGCCAACAGTTCAAATAGGTATTAGGTTAGGTTTTGTGTATTTAGAATTTATCTTACCTTCACACGTAATTTTAGATTATAGTGAGCTCATTAACACGCCAGAGTTCTGGAAGAAATTCAATGTTGCTAATGCAGATTCATCCGCTGAAGACTTATACTATCTGTTACAGGCCTTCTTCGAAATTGCCAATGAACGCGACAGAGCCAAAGATTGGGAGTTAATAAAAACAATTTGTCTGCACATCTTCAATGTGAGTATTTTCATATGTAATAATATGTGAATTTACTATAAAAATACATATTTAAAGATCGGCTATGTGAACGTGAACACACGCGACATTTGCTACAAAACATCACGGGACATGCTTGTAAACTTAACACTCTCCTATGAAGATCTCATCACTTGCTTATTATTGCAACTTAAAGTACACTTTAATGAAATCGAAAATGGCATCTATCTTATAAAGTCATTACCATTAGAGAACTGGAAACCTGGCATGGACAGTTTTGAAATTCTATCCAATTGGCTCCTCCATTTTGACTATGCATCGCAAGAGAATATGCTTGCTCGCATTGTAATCAGTCACTTGAATTGGAGTTTCGATTATGATGGACGTCTCTTTTTACCGCATAATATACATATCCGCATGGCGTGTTTGGTATCCGAAGCGCTGAACAAGCATGCACCCGAAGTTATTGGTTTATCTGGCATTTCCGAGAGTGTGCGGCAAGTTTCAAATCTTATTGACTTATCAATATCCTCAAAGGAGCAATTCTCTTCCTGGTGTTGGACGATGATATCGCTATTGCGTCTGCATTTGCTGGATCAAGGTACTGAGTCGATAAARCGTACGTTGCGCAACCCCACTGAACCGCTAATGTTTGTGCCTGAACTGGAGCATATCGAGATGATTTATCAGGGCGTTACCGAAAATCGGCCACTCTCCGTTTATGTCGCTGTATTGGTTAGCCTGCATGGACATACAATACCGCTGATTTGCCAGAAGGGACTCGAGCTAATGAAGCTGCTTTTAAACGACTATCGGCATGCAGCTGTTATACGTTGCTTGGAATTGATAGTGCCTCTATTTTTGGAGACACCCGAAACATTAGCCAATTGTGAAAAGTAAGTGCGTGATTAGTCACTCACTAGTGACTTAGGTCAATATATTTGTTACTTAACATTTGCACTTTAGTTTTCATGCAATATTAAATACTTTACTGAGCGCTGATCGCACTTATTTGAAAATGGCAAAAGACATGATCTATCCCAACTCGATTGGTCCGGTACTGCAGTTGCTCGATAATATGATTCATCACCAAATTACAAGTTACACTGAGTGAGTCCTAAACACGTACACGTATATTAATATATATGTATTTGTTTTTTACTTTATTTACTTTTATATTTGCAGTTACGGTCTGTCTACGCCACTGAATTTAATAAATGCCTGGTTGAATTTGCTTACCGCGCTCCCCAATTGGCAAAATACAAATGTTGTCTATCTGCTGGACATGATCCTAAGAATTGCCTATCAGTTCTCGGATGCACGCTATCAAGCAGTGGAGTTCTTTCACAACTACTTCAAGGTGAAAAATTGTTGTTGCTGTGTGTGCTTTTTTTTTAATGAATAATAATAATAAATTCACAAAAGGGCTGTGACGAATGGAAGGGTGCTAGCAAAATGTCCACGCTAAAAACGCTATTCGGTTCTGTGCAATTGCGCATACCAACAATTTCGCCGCTTTATGGTTGGTTGGCGCTGGTGCTGCTGGAGATCGAGTTTAAAACGCAGGAAGCTTTTTTTTGGCCAGAATTTCTACGCCAGTTAGCTGTGGCCAATGGTAGAAACTCCCTGGAGGCGGCATTGAAGGTAATTGAACAATGTAGAGGCCTTTTTATATTTGTGTATAACTTTTACCTGAACTCTTTCGAACAGAAAACATTTGCGGCTTTCAAGTTGTCGAACACATTTCCACCGCAGTTGCTTGTGATCTATAAATATGCGAATGTGATCGCAGGCATGGATATCGGTCACCCTGTATTTCCGATTATGTGTCAGAAATTTTTCGAATTATATTTGAGTAGAGTGCCTTTGGAGTGCGATGAGTACAGGTGGGTGTTTTATATACATTTTTTTTATATATATACATATATTTTTTTTTTACATTTTACAACACTCCGGTCAATATTTGTCCAAATCATTATAATTTTTTTAGAGATTACATCCGAAGCAAAAAATCAATTTCTTMATTTTTTGAAGATAATCTTCGAAGTCGAAATATTTGTTTTCGAATTTTAAAATCGATCTTAGGTTCTTAATAATGTATGCTACGAGTATAAATTCAAAATCGGATCTTCGAAAAAAAAATTATATTTCGAAAATCGCATTGTCATTGTCGGATCTTCGAAAAAATTAAAAAAATATATTTAAAATAATAATGATGTTTTTACCAAGCTCAGTTTCGAAATTCGAACATAAATTTCACAATTTCGTCAAWTTTTTGTTTTGGATATTAACGCGACTAGCATTTGGAGTTTCACCGAAAAATGCTATACATCATTAAAATAAGAGAAAAAAGTGATGATTTCCATATTTATACGTTGTTAGGAACTTATTACATCTGTAAGTTTTCACTAAGCTGAATTTATAAATTCGAATATAAGTTTTACGGGTGTGGAAAATAACTTCGAAAAGAAAAGAAATTTATTTTTAATYCCCTCCTTTTCTCGGAAATAAACCGTTTTTACCAATATCCAGAAAAGTATGTAGATTTCTTGATATAGTGTTAATTGTGCATTGTGCGTATTTTTCGCATTTTGCAGTTTCGGAGGTGTTTACGGAGTTTCGGATAAATTTTACGAATTCAATGGGCCTTTGATGAAAAAAATTAGCACTAACTTGAAGGCAGCTGACGTTTTCTACGCAAATGAAGCCACTAAGCGCGCAACGGAAGAAAGTTTAAGCATATTCTACAATGATTGTTCAAAGTAAGTTGAATTTCGACCATGCATTTTTTTTTTTTTGTCAATTCCACATTTTTACTTTGTTGTCACTTTGATTACCTAGAATTATGAAGTCTTATGTGCTATGGTTGCAAGAAACCGTTATAAATCAACATTGCAAAGACGATTGTAATTTTCCACCACAATATAATAACGAAAAGTTGCGCGAAATCTTGMATGGCAACACTGTATGTACATTTTATTATAAAAAATGCAACAAATAAGCAATAGTATTTAAATGTCGATTCTTCCAGTCACATTGGACGGAATTTCTCTATTTGCCCGATATACGTAAATTACAAAAGCACCAAGCACAACAGTGGGCACAAAAATGTCTGCGYTCCAAAGCAATGAAACAGTTGCGCACGCCTTTGCCACCCAAAACRCACATTGAACCAGCCACACGCATCAAACAACAGTTATCATCCTACGATAAGGTTTTGGAAGCGCCTAAATATACGAAACCCGTCATTAGTACAACAAATGAAATTACAAATCAAACTTTAACGGAACTCCAAGCTAAGCTGAAAACGCTGAACAGCATGGCAACGTAAGGCATTGTTAAAAATTACAATCACAAAGACTTATGTTAAACTCATTTAACAATTTATTGCAGTAAATTCCACTACGACACCAGTGAATTGAATTCYCTAAATCGCAACTATTTGGAGCAGGTTACCAAGCTATACAAAATGATGCCTTACGAGGAAGTAAAAATTCGAAGCTGCAATTCATTGCTCTTCAATCGGCAGTGCAGCAATCCAGCGCGCATCACCGCCAAACTRGAACAGATACGCATAGACAGCGGGGTAGAGGGAACGATAAATAAATATAAGGAACGTCATGACAAGATTATAAATGGCATGCTTAAGCTGAATGTGGAAGAGTTTGCGCGTTGTGTGGAACAGYTGAGCGGCATTATGCGGTAATATTTACAACACCAGTTATGACGYATAATATTAAAGTATATATAAATTGCCTTTCC
This sequence comes from Bactrocera latifrons, assembly GCF_001853355.1. Classification (NCBI taxonomy): domain Eukaryota; kingdom Metazoa; phylum Arthropoda; class Insecta; order Diptera; family Tephritidae; genus Bactrocera; species Bactrocera latifrons. Next base: position 75,519 of record NW_017535197.1, read on the forward strand.
AGCTTACTCATTGCTAACAATTCGGTGCAGAAAGCCACTGTTGTCACCAATACTGGCATATATTTCTTCTATACCGTTGTAGAAAATCTGACAGATGTTACAATGAAATTCCAGCCAACTAATGACTTATACAGTCAGCTTTTATATGAGCTTAATGTAAGCGCTATAATTTTCTATGTAACAAGCATTAATTAACCATTATTCGCTTCCTACAGATATTTCTGCATGAGCATCAAGAGAATCAAGGCCTTAACATTTTGCAACTAGCACTAAAGCGTGTTGATCTAATAAAGCAGCTGGCAGCTGCATTTGTGCCATACCGCACGCCGCCACAAGACTTTTTAAAAATGTACCAATTCCTGGTGGAGTCATACTTGAAACGCWGTGATACAAAAATTCTTTTTGTACTCTTATCAAAAGTAAATATTTTTTGTTCAAAAATACAATTTCAACTGTTTTGATATTATTTCACATGCCATCTACAGTTTGATTTGGTAACCTGGCTTGAAAGCTTCCAACCGAAGCTTAGCGATATAAACCAGTTGTTGCAGCTGATACTGCAAGGGCTGGAATGTTGGTCCCAACCCGATTCCTCCCTCCTTCAGGATCAATTCCGTCGTCATTTGATACACGTCTTCGAGTATGATTACCCACAACATTATGGCGAAGTTTTGCAAATGGTTTTGGATCGCATATCGGAGCAAAARTTAATGCCAGTTGTGTTGTTGGATTTATTAAACTCACTGTTAGCGCGCTTCAAGAGTAAAGCTATGTCTCTGGAGGCGAAAATCGATGAAGTCGTTGAAATTTCAATAGATTTTGCGCGTCGTCAAAATCTTTTCAATCTGAAAGGCGCAACAGACACGGTACTGTTATTTGCGCGCCACTTCCAGAAGGAGCGTTTGCATCACGGCCTGCACGGTTTATATCCCAAACATAAAGACTACTGCAATCCATTGGCAATGTGGTTTTCATGCATGGGTCATGTTGTTGTGGTTACAGCCATTAGCACTTTTCAGGATATGCTGGCGGATCAAAGTGAGTGCTTAAAAAAAATTTAAATATATATGAATTTTATTACAATTTTCCTYTTCTTATTTTAGTTAGCGATGTCGTTTTCGGCTCAATTATTCAACTCTATTCACCGTGGTTGGTGCCATACACCGAAGAGACGCTGCAAAATTCGACAGCGAATTGGATACGTCAGCTGACAGTCAAAGAAAAAATATTGTTGCCTTGGAGTGAACAGCATGCGAACAAAAGTAAAATTATGATCAAATCGTTGGTAGATATTTTAAGCATCGTGTTGGATAATCTACCAGGTAAATTTTATACATTGCAAAAACGCAATTATTATTTTGAATGCATTACAGCTTCACACGTGACACTCTCGCATATGTTCAGCTGGTATGTGCATCATTTCGCCATTCCGAAACTGGATTTTTATATTTACACAAATATACACGAGGGTATGGGCGCATTGCCCTGGGAACGATTTAAACCACAGCCAGCGCAAATAGATTTGTTCCATGAAAATCTACAAAAAGTAAGCATTAAGAGTTTTCGTTCACCGATTAAAGTAGCTTAAGAGGAACGATAAGACGTATTTCATAAAATGTATACCAAAAGCTACATGTCAGAACACTGCACTTAAGACTATTACAGGATGCCTTTAGATTTCTCCCATCGAACACTTGCACAGTGAGGCCCGTATGCTCCTAGTTRATGAGCACAATGCACACTCCTCCTCAAGCAACTTCTGCTGCTGCTTTCGCAGAAATCATCTCTGCAGTCACTTGCTTAGAGCGAAATCGCCTCCTAGGAGCWTCAAGAGGTCCATCCTCAACTACTTCAACTAAATACATATACAATAAAAAACATATCCCGACCAGACTTCGGACGCAACAAACTTCAGACACGCACTGACCGCTGGAGCCATTAACACCTTCACCGACTCTATCTCAGTGAATGGCGTACTTGGAATCGAACCACAACCCATTGCAACGAGCAACAACCGTTCCCACGACAGTCGGGTCTACGAAAACCGGAACGGACCCGGATTTTTATCCGGCCAAGGACTGTCAACTCGGCAGAATTCTGCCGTTACAACAACAACAACAACAGCAACAACAAAAAAATAGATATACCTTTTTTTAACCGTTATAGCAACAAACACAAAAAAACGTTAATTTCGGCTGCACCGGTCCGATCAGAACAATGTCTTCGGAAATTGTAAAGATGCCTTTGAAATTAATCTAAGCCAAATTTTGGGAAGACTTCTGTGCCAAATAAAAMAAAAAATTTCATAYAAGAACTAGATTTAAATCGGTCAATTGGTATTTTAGCTATATGCTATAATAGACCAATCTGACCTATATGYTCGGAGATTATATCGTTACCTTGGACAAGAATCTATAATAAATTTTGTGAAGACATGTTACAAAAAGTTTTCCCTACTACGAGTTGACTTAGAACGATCGATTTTTATGCTATACTATACTCAACAGCTTCTTGAGGAGAAAAGAACRTGTGAAAAGTTTGTGATTGATTTTTTCGAAGACGTACGTACWGGTTCGCGTATAGGTGAACGGACATCGTAAAATCAAGAATCATTTGAAACCATTATAACAAAAAAAGCAATATATTGCTACAATATCATTTTTCAATTATTTTCAACATTTTATTCGTTTATTTAGTTTATCCCCTCCGCACACGCCATGATGGGACACATATTTATACGCATCAATTGGATTGCGTGGTTCGAGGAAACATATCCAACGATACCAAGTAATATGCGAACTGAAGTCATTTCACGACTGTTTACGGTGTTCGTGAAAATTTCCTTCGAACCAAACATACACATAAATATAAATACAAGTAAAATATTAGAGGATGCCATCAAGTTTCCTTGGTATATGGTGAGCTACACAACGCTGGAGAGCCTTTTTAAATGGTTTGTTACCACAATAGATTACCCCATCATACTGCAAATGCCGACGGAAACGAACTATGCCGACAGAGCCGTGTTGGAGTAAGTTTTTTGTTTTAATTTCATAAAGAAAATTTTAAGTTAATTTTTTTGGTTTTTAATATTTGCGATATTCATTTATTCGTACTGTAGCTTACTGCGTCTTAGCTGTGCCTTGATGCCTGAGCAGGCCACATCCTGGGAAGCTATAATGCAGCCCATACATTATGCTACGGCAAAGCGCATACTCTACACACGTAATTACATTGTTTTGTTATGTCTAACAGTAACGAAAAATCCGAAGCTCATGAACACAAAAGAAGGCATGAATGCATTAAACGCAGCCTTCACSAAACTTCTCAACACGCTTGATAGAGCTGTGCGTGCGACTGTTGGCAGCAAAACCATCGACGAACAAAAACGCGAGGCCTTAAATCTTATGGTGGAAATAATGGTGCCTATGCAAACACAACGGTTGGAGACATCAAAGTAAGTAGCTATTTAAGCAAATCGGTTAACCGACTTAATCTCATCATTTGCTATAATTTTAGCCAATTAGTGGACACACTGATCCAATGGCAAGCGCAATGCGAATCTGGCAATTTTCTACTTTGTAGCACATTGAACGCTATTGGTCATATGAAAACCTTTGTGACTGGCACTTATCCACTTTTGGAATCCACCATTGCGCATTACTTCCGTACAACAGCAGAGTCACAAGATTGGCACAAACCCAACTGGAAAGCGTTGCGCCAGATATTGGAACCGTCCTTCAGTAAAATGGACTTGATGCCTATCTTGCGTGGTCCATTCTTTTTAACGCTTCACATGTTCTTCATACATAAAATGGAACAGATTACAAATATCGGTGATAAAATTACCTTCCTGCAGGATGTGTGCCAGCTAGTGGAGGGCTGTAAAACGAAGTAAGTGTGGAAGCTCTACTTACAAATACTTTTTCAAACTCYATAGTTGTGTTATTCACCCTCTAGCCCATACACAGAGCCACGTTTAGCGTTGGTTTGGTGTGCGATCATTTCACGTGGCTGCCAGATACTTTRTGAGACACAAAATGTAAAGAAAGTATTATTTATGTTCGCCTCCTATATGTGCCTGACATCTACACAATCCGAGGGGTGGGGTGACACGCTGTTGGGCGCTATTGGTCTGAAAACTGACGTTGTGACAAATAAGTATGCATAATTTTCTAATAATTTTGCAAAACTTTTAACTTAAAACGTTTTTTTTTTTAAGGCGCAAAGCACTGTCACGTTGCTTAGCCTGCGTTCTGTATTCCTTATTTCCAGATACGAGGTAAAGTATCGAACTATCTGATGTAGAAATCGCAAATCTTATAACCAACTAACTAACAATTATTCTTTTAGTTCCACTGGCCCATATCCAAGTTCCGAATTCGAGCTGTCGTTACATGAATTAACGGTGCTATTGGCTAACAAGAAATTCGCAGACATAAAACAGCAAATTATAGCGGCCATCGGCGTTATCAAAGAAGAGAGTACACCCGCCTTACGGGATGTACCGCAATTAGTTTTCCGCCTCATCGGTATATTTTATAACAGTGTTTTTTTTCCAACTGTTCCTGAACTATGGGATTTTGAGTCTAGGCTTACCTAAATCCTTCAAGAAAGATTTAGTTATTAATATTTCGTGATTTGCGCCAACATAAATATTTACATATATGCATACATACGTATTTTTATACATCATATTCTTATTTTAATTGCTAGAACATAGTCTTAAACAAAGTACTGCTTAAAGTTGTAATAAAAAAAATATTTTAACAAAAAAATAACCGTCTATTATATATAATATTATACTAGAAGACCCGTCCACGCTTCACAGTGGCTGATACATAGATAATACTACTACTACCATCTATATGATTTCTATTAGTTAGATTACAACTATTAGTTAATGAGATATAGCATTTTTTGAAGCCACTTGTGTTAGATTACAAAAAAGTGGATCATAAAGCATTTCGTGTGTTAATAAAGCATTGCTTTTTGGGGGAAAATACTGTTGAATTTGGGCTCAGGGAAATCCACTGTTGAAAAGATATTTGCTAAGCTGAAAACAGGCGAAATGATGCTGTAAAGAGGCGACAGCTCTGTGCAAAGTGGGTGCCTCGCAAGTTTATAATCCAACAAAAACAACGAATAACTGATTCTGAGAAGTGTTTGAGTGCTCTTTAAACGTAATAAAAYCGAATTTTTGCGTCGGTTTGTGACAATAGAARCATAGCTCCATCATTTCCCACTTTAGTCCAATCGACAGTCATTCTAGTGGACTGCACATGATAAAACGATTCTCAGGCGTGGAAAGACGAAAAATTCGGCTGGAAAGGTTTTGACATCAAAATTTTGGGATACACATGGTATAATACATACTCAACAACTGATTACTGAGCCAGTTATAATATTGTTGCAGTTCTTTTCTACTATTCAAAATACTTAGCAATTGTATTAAAAGAAGAATTTGTTTAAAATTGTACCCATATATTCAAATGATTCCTACAAACATGAATTTTGAACAAATGCTTATGATTTGAAATATAATTTTTGTATTTATTGTTGCATTAAATTTTAACATAAAAAGATAAAAAGTATCCTATGTCCTTACCCTGGTTCTAAGCTACCTCACCACTAATTGTCAGCCAAATAAGTGCAGCTGTTTATTGAGTTATAAATGGTGTAACTAACACAACTCACTTGTATATATAATATACAGATATATTTATTTTTATTAAAAGAAATTGAAGAAAGTAACGCTCCAAAATTTCAGACTAAGCAAAAACAAAAACGGGAAAGGGTATTGGATAAAATGAAAAAGTGGGTCGCAATAGCACTCCAAGAACTAACAATGAAAGAACGGCATTGGAGAGCATACGACCCCATTAATAACCCTGTGTGTGTGAAGAGGCACTTATCGTCCAGCTTAAGGTACGTAGGCATACTGTTCCGCAAGTCCARCATAGTTATTTAATACAGTCGGGGCGTGTACTTTAGCGGACAATAAGRATCGTGTACCTTCTAAAAACAAAAATATTCATGTCCAACCATGAAACTTGATATACTTACRAKTTCCTTGGCAAAAAAGGAAGAACGAGTTMGTRGATGGCCGTAATCGGACAATACAACTACACCCACTTCCTATACAACACAATTCTAAACTTCCTATCATTCTTACACTTTCCAGTATACAAATCAAGAGCCAAGGATTGCATTCGCATAAACAGAATAGTGTCTTTGAGGTGCGCCGCCTTATGAATAAAAGTTATCCAAGTCGCATCAAAACTATTCAAGCTCCCAGATACCGAACAAGTGGACCCCAGCTAATATTGCGAACTTTTTACTGAAAATATCAGTCGATTTGTCAGGTATACTATTGAAATTTAAAAAAATTAAATTCCCAGCCTTGATACTTGAAAGTTGCGAGGGTATAAAATGTTCAGTTACATTCGAATTTAGCCCTTCCCTGCATGCTTTTACATTTATTCACCAGTTTATTGGTTAACCTTAAACTTGCACCAATTTTTTTATTATTATTTTTTACCATTCACCATTCTATAAAAAAAAAAAAGTTTTGCATTGCGCACACGTAAATTGGTGGGTTGGAGTAAGTACGCCGCTGCTGAAGCCAACTGATCGTGTGATGGAAAATAACGTTCCTCAGTAATCGGATGTGCGACTCGTTATGTCAACTTGTCACGTTCATCGCTGAACTTTAAATTATTTTAAGCACGTACAAGAAATTAACTGTCAGATCTCATGTTATTATCACTTGCGCATACACATATATATAATTGATGGAAAAATATGTGGGATGTTGGCTGAAAGAAGATTGAAATAAAGAAATAGTACCAAGAATTTGTTACAGCAGAAATGTTTTCCAAGGATTTGGCCGGATAAAATTAGGAGTTCCTTAGGAACGACTGTTGTTAGAACAGATATATATTCTTCTTCTTTATTTATGTAGACACAGCATACGCGGTTGTAGCCAAATTTACATCAGCGCGATAATCGTTATTCCTTTTCGCTGTTTGGCGGCAATTGGAGGTTCCAAGTTAAGACAGGTCCTTATCCACTGAAATTTTCCAACCGGGTGGAAGTATTACTCTTGCTCTGCTTCCCACGGCGGGTACTGCGTCGAATACTTTCGGAGCTAGAGTGTTTTTATCTATTCGGACTACATGATCTACCCAGCGTAACCGYTGTTTTTCAATTCGCTGAACTATCTCAATGTCTTCGTTATACAGCTCATCGTTCCGTCGAATGTGATATTCGCCGTTGCCGATTCGCAAAGGACCATAAATCTTCCGCAGAGCCTTTCTCTCGAAAGCTAGTAACAGTGACTCATCAGATGTTGTCATCGTCGATACCTCAGAACCGTATAGGAGGACGGAGAGGATTTTCTTAATGGCCTAGAGTTATTCTGCGTTGGCTTTCGAGGCTGACATTTTTGTTGAAGTTAATGCTGGTTCCAAAATAGATCTAYGACTTCGAAGTTATTWCTGTCAACAGTGACGTAGCAGCCAAGTATCAAGTGAGACGTCTGTTGTTTTGATGAAAGTAGATATTTCGTGTTGGCCTTGTTCACTACCACACGCATTTGTTTCGCTGCATTATCCCGTCTGGAGAAAAATGCGGTTGTTGAGGAAAATGATATCAATATCATCGGCGAATGCCAACAGCTGTACACTCTATTCAGATCACAAGATAGGTAGTTGCCTTTCCTGAAACTTCGTTTGGTATCAAACGGCGCGAAAAGSTCTTTACTGATCCTGACGGAGCTTTTGGTGGGGACATAGCGGCCTTTTTCTGCTGTCAAAAGGAGCTTTAAAATTGATGAAAAAGTGGTGTGTGTCGATCCTCTTTTCACGAATCTTTTCCGAAATTTGGCGCATGGTAAATATCTGGTCAGTTGCTGATTTTCCAGGTCTGAAGCCACACTGATAAACTACAATCAATTTGTTGACGGAGAGCTTTAGTCTTTCACACAATACGCTCGATAAAACCGTAATGTTGAGGAGGCTTAATCCACGGTTGTTGGCGCAGATAGTGGGGTCTCCTTTTCGTGGTTTGGGCAAAGCACACTTAAATTCTAATCCATATTCTACAAAGAGCTGATGCATGCTCTTTAACAGTTCTTCGCCGCCATATTTGAAGAGCTCTGCGGGCAATCCATTGGCACCGCCACGTTGTTGTTCTTCAGACGGGCAATCGCTATTCGAACTTCTTCATAGTCGGGCAATAGAACGTCTKATTTATCGTCATCGGTTGTAGAATCAAGTTCACAATTTCCTGSTGTTATACTTTCACTGCCATTCAGTAGGCTGGAGGAGTGTTCCCTCCATCATTTCAGTATGCTCTGGGCATCACTCATTAGATCACTTCTGTGGGTTTTACAAGAGAATGCTCTCGTCTTGAAAGTTTTTATTAGTCGCCGCATCTTTTTGTGRAATTTTCGCGCATTACCCTTGTCGGCCAGCTTGTCAAGCTCTTCGTACTCACGCATTTTGGCCTCTYTCTTTTYCTGTCTGCAAATGCGTCTCGCTTTCCTCTTCAACTCTCGGTATCTTTTCCATCCATGGTCGATTGTAACGTTGCGAGTTAGGCAGTCTATTGAATTTAGATAAATATTATATCGAAACATAAACACACAGTTTCATTCAAACAAATGTGCTTTCATCGTTTGAGATTTTTCCGCTCAAGTGCAGAACATGAGCTTGTAAYACGTCAAACGCATGTCACCTGAATATTTGCGGAACTAAATATTTAGACGTTGACCATTTATGGTAAAAACCGTTAAATTTTCGTAGCATTTCGCATATTTTGCAAGTCACTACTAAGAGACCTGCATAACTGACGAAACGTGTAAATATAAACATACAAAATTGTATTTTTGTTCAGTTGTATTCTATGCCGACAATTCGTAATCATTTAGTTGATTTAAATTGTTTATCTTTTTTCGCTTTTTGGATTAGCACCACCAAGTGRGCCGCAACATTTCGTAATATGCATCACACGTTTCGTTCGGTATAGTTGCGCATGCGCGAAACAAGTAAATGGGCAAATGCTAGACGGGCCCCCAATTGGCGGACATTTACTCGTACTAGTATATAAACAAATATACAATATATAGACAATTATGCATTGTTGTATATTAGAAGTTATTTTTTATGATTTACTGTACTTTTCTTTTTCCCCTGCGGGTAGGCGGGACCGCTCAGGGGTTCGAGGGGAAACCGAATATACCCGCGGCAAGGCGTGCCTGTCGAATAAAAGCCATATGCACTATCTGATATACAGGTCATGGTTTGATATCAACATGGTCTAAGTCAGAAAAGTACTATAATATTCTGGAAGTCAAATTCTAAGCTTTATATTTATATCACAAAATATAAAGCATTTGTCACAGCTACAAATGCAACCAGTCATTGAGTTTAGGGGGACTCAACTGGTAGTAGCAAAAGCTACAAAGTCAGACCAAAGACTTAAACTTSTTACCACGGGTAGCAGTTAGCCCTTGGAGGTAACTCCAATCTGCTCATTGGGTTTGGCCCTTTGGGGAGATTCGTGGTGGCTGSSCACTGCGGCCGGRTGCCGGACCCAAAGTACAGCAGAGGTTTTAAATGGGCYTCGAACCCGACCAAGGTGACTAGGGTGTCCCTATCCACTCGAACCAATTGGAACCAGAAATTAAATGCAAAATGCATTTATGCTTTGGGGCGCTGATCAACGCATTGTATTGATCTACGTGCTTCTAGCAATAGAAAGCACTGTGAGGTTAGGCCTTCGTAGGCAGGTACTCACGTAAACCACAACGACATTCTGTACTTTTCTTTGTAATTTTTGTTTCTTTTTATTTTTTGTAAAAATTTTTATTAATTTCTTTAAAGCACAAACATCAAYACGGCGCCTGTAGTTGGAACCGCTGATTTGGGCAGACTCTTTTATGAAATAATCTCTCAAATCTATACATATGTATGTATATGGAAACACGATCTTATTGGTGTTACCGTAGCATTGAAGCGTTAATTATAATATAATACTTATTTCTAGCACGCAGAACAACCTATTTGCAATTGCCGAACAAATCCACATTCTTCAGTAGCGAGCGAATGACTATGGAGTTTTTTAATCTATTTTATTTTATTTTACTTTTACGACTTTTTACTTCGGTTATGTGGAACATTCTTTGGCCGTTGTCAAACTCCAAATGCTATGTCGCTACAAATTTTATTGCCGCTATTAATTAAATATTCTTTTACATTTTTATTTTGAGAAAACAACAGTCCACACCAACAGTTTGTGAGTACTTAAAAGACAAACAGATGGATAACATTATATCATGATTTCAGAAGTAAAAACGAAGCAATCCAAAAGGCTAAAAAGTTTCTTTCACAAGAAAACTGGAATTGTTAGCATTTCCACGTATTTGAATATAAATCTATATAATCGCCTTTAAAATATCCTTTCAAGTCGACATTTAATCCAATTTTCGAAACACTTGTCATATGCCACGGCTGGGTTGGAATTGAGTGCTTTCAGCAAGTTTTATTTCTCTCGGTGTCTGCTGATTTTTGGAGCGTCATTCCCTATATTGTTGGACAATTTCCACTTCATATGAACCCACGTCTGGTCACTAGCAAAAATAGGYTTARTGAATGTAATGTTCTCAGCTRTGTTRCCAAACGTCGCTTTTGAGRCCTCTACTCGACGTCGTCTTTGTAAAAATKCATACGTTTTTGTGCAACTTCTTCAATTTACTGATGGAGAAAATAATTCGAGCTGCAGAGCTGAATCGAGAAAGCACAATCTTTTATAAGAGTGTACCGCTGCTGGTGTACGCCGATGATATTGATATGAATGAAATCAACAACCGCGGCTTTAGCTCTGCTGTCTCCAGAATGAATATGGAAGGGAAGCAAATGGGTCTGGTAGTGGATGAGGGAAAGACGAAATTTATCCTGTCATTAAACAAACACTCGTCGCAATCGCGACTTGACTTCCACGTCACTGTTGACAGTCGTAACTTAGAAGTCGTAGATAATTTTGTTTATYTTATGAACAGATGGTATTTCGGACTGAGTAAGCAATTGAAAAGTCAAATTTTCTCTCGACGATCAATAACCAAACTCTACAAGTCACTCATCATCCACRTCCTGCTATATGATGCAGAGTCCTTTGAACTTTGGCAACAGTCGATGCAACGATGAGCGAATTAAGAGACAGCGAGACCTTTCTTCTTCTTGATTGGCGTAGTTACCGCTTACGCGATTATAGCCGAGATAACAACAGCGCGCCAGTCGTTTCTTCTTTTCGCTACGTGGCGCCAATTAGATATTCCAAGTGAAGCCAGGTCCTTCTCCACTTGGTCCTTCCAAC